>NW_028318249.1:3810000-3982998 GCF_062004578.1 Staurois parvus | reverse complement strand
GGTCCTCCTCACGTGAAGACATTGATCACCACCACCCCTATAGTGCGAGACCCAGATCTCAGGTCCTCCTCACGTGAAGACATTGATCACCACCACTCCTATAGTGCGAGACCCAGATCTCAGGTCCTCCTCACGTGAAGACATTGATCACCACCACCCCAATAGTGCGAGACCCAGATCCCAGGTGCTCCTCACATGAAGATATTGATCACCACCACCCCAATAGTGCGAGACCCAGATCTCAGGTCCTGCTCACGCGAAGATATTGATCACCACCACCCCTATAGTGCGAGACCCAGATCTCAGGTCCTCCTCACGTGAAGATATCGATCACCACCTCCCCAATAGTGCGAGACCCAGATCTCAGGTCCTCCTCACGTGAAGATATCGATCACCACTACCCCAATAGTGCGAGACCCAGATCTCAGGTCCTCCTCACGTGAAGATATCGATCACCACTACCCCAATAGTGCGAGACCCAGATCTCAGGTCCTCCTCACGTGAAGATATTGAGCACCACCACCCCTATAGTGCGAGACCCAGATCTCAGGTCCTCCTCACGTGAAGATATCGATCAGCACCACCCCTATAGTGCAAGACCCAGATCTCAGGTCCTCCTCACGTGAAGATATCGATCAGCACCACCCCAATAGTGCGAGACCCAGATCTCAGGTCCTCCTCACGTGAAGACATTGATCACCACCAACCCCATAGTGCGAGACAGAGATCTAAAGTCCTCCTAACGTGCAGACATTGATCACCACCAACCCCATAGTGTGAGACACAGATCTCAGGTCTTCCTCACACGAAGACATTGATCACCATCACCCCCATAGTGTGAGACACAGATCTCAGGTCTTCCTCACATGAAGACATTGATCACCATCACCCCCATAGTGTGAGACACAGATCTCAAGTCCCCCTTACATTATTATTATTATTATACATTATTTATATAACGCTAAAAGGTTTGCTCAGCGCTGTACATTATAGTGGGGGACAGAACATGAGATAATATAGTAACAGAACAAAACACGAGGGGTTCGAGGGCCCTACTCTTTCGAGCTTACAATCTAGGAGGGAGGGGATAGTGGCACAGGAGGAAGTGGCTGTGTGGGATGGAGTGGTAGGAGTGGAGGAGATCGGCTGTTAGGTGAGGGTGGGGTAGGCTTCCCTGAAGAGATGGGTTTTCAGGGTGCGCCTAAATGTGAGGAGGGTAGGTGACAGTCTGATGGATTGGGGTAGTGATTTTCAGAGGATGGGGAAGTCCTGAAGAAGGCCTGCAGTCGAGCGTGGGAGGAGGAGACCAGGAAGCTAGAAAGTAGGAGGTCTTGTGAGGAGCGAAGAGTGCATGTTGGGTGGTATGTGGGTATCAGGTCGGTGAGGTAGTTTGGGGCAGCGTTATGAATGGCTTTGTATGTCAGTGTTAGTAGTTTGAAATTGATGCGTTGAGCAATCGGGAGCCAATGGAGGGAATGACAGAGGGGGGTGGCAGATGCGGAGTGGTTGGTAAGGTGGATGTGTCTGGCCGCTGAGTTCAGGATAGACTGAAGCAGGGATAGTCTGTGATGAGGTAGGCCGGTGAGGAGGGAGTTGCAGTAGTCCAGACGTGAGATAATAAGGGAGTGAACGAGTTGTTTAGTAGTGTCTGGGGTTAGGAACGAGTGTATTTTGGAGATGTTGCGGAGGAGCCTGCATGAGTTTGCCAACGATTGGACATGGGGTCGGAAGGACAGGTTTGAGTCTAGAGTGACACCTAGGACTTCGGCTTGCGGAGTGGGACTGACGGTGGCGTTGTTGGTTGATGGAGAGGGGGGGGGTGCGGGCCAGGGGGAAAATCAGGAGCTCGGTTTTGGAAAGGTTCAATTTGAGGAAATGGAGCGACATCCAGTCTGATATGTCGTTCAGCAGGTGGGTGATATGGGTGGAAACTGAAGGGGTGAGGCGAGGGGTGGAGAGGTAAATTTGTGTGTCATCGGCATAGAGGTGATAGCTGAAGCTGTGGGAGTGTATCAGTTTGCCAAGGGAGGAGGTGTAGATGGAGAAGAGAAGGGGCCCGAGGACAGAGCCTTGGGGGACCCCAACAGAGAGGGGGAGAGAGGGGGAGGTGGTAGCGTTATACGTAACACTGAAGGAGCGTTGGGATAGATAGGAGGAGAGCTAGGAAAGAGCGGAGTCTCTGATGCCAAGGGAGTGTAGTTTAATAAGGAGGAGGGGGTGGTCAACTGTGTCGAAGGCCGCGGAAAGGTCGAGGAGTAGGAGGACTGAATAGTGGCCATTAGCTTTGGCGGTTAGCAGGTCATTAGTGATTTTGAGTAGGGCGGTTTCGGTGGAGTGTAGGGGACGGAAGCCAGACTGTAGTGGATCGAGGAGGTTGTTGTCAGTGAGGTGGGCGCTTAGGCGATTGTAGACTAAGCGCTCAAGGAGCTTGGAAGTAAATGGCAGCAGGGAGATGGGTCTAAGGTTGTTCACGATGGTGGGGTCCAGGGAGGGTTTTTTGAGTATGGGGGTGATGTGTGCATGCATTAGGGGGGAGGGGAATGCACCAGTAGAGAGGGAGAGATTGAAGATGTGGGTGAGGGAGTGTAGGATGGAGGAGGAGGGTGACTGGAGGAGTTGTGTGGGGACAGGGTCAAGGAGGCAAGTGGTGAGGTGGGCTTCAGTGAAGACCTTAGTAACCTCCTCAGTGGTAGCGAGGCCGAAGGAGCGGAGTGTTGGGGAGGTTATAGTGTGCGGGATGTTTTATTGTATCGTTTTACCGATACAAAATCTGCGCATTAGCCGTGACCTGCAAGAAGAAGAAGAATTACAGTCCGCTATTATATTTTATATGAAAAGTCTTGCGGTTGCAACAATGTATCCATTTGGATCCTAATACAAAGATCTGTATCCGAAATGGATACAAATGGATACATAGTTGCAACTGCAACAATATAAAATATAAAGCGGAGCTCTCTGCAAGGGACAGAAGTAATTAAATGCCGGCCGTAGACGGGACGAAAATTGGCCGATTTTTTTTACCGTTGGTGGTAACATCAGCCGATCGAACGACCAATTTTTTTTTTTTTTTAAACGGCCGGTTTTCGACCCGTCTATGGCCTGCATTAGGCTACAAAGGCAGCATAATGGGGTTGCATACTTGCAAGAATGATACCCCCTGCCATGTTCAGCGGGTGGGAGTTCACATAAGTGGGGCTACCCTGTTTACAGTATATCTTTCAGTGCAGCAGGTTATACACTGTTATAATCATTGGCCATGTATTCTATTACCCGTCTGTTGCCCATGTGTTGTAACTGTTGCCCAATTGTTGTTCATTAGACATGGGCGATTTGTTTGATTTTGAATTGAAATTCAAACAAAATTTTGCTTATTTGGGGATTCGGATGTATCCGAATCTCTGAATCAAAATAGTAACAAATTTCAACGAATCTGAAATAAATGATAACAAAGCGAATTATAAGAATTCTAATTTTAAAATGAATTTGAAATGGAAACATATTGCAATAAATATATTAAGTTATAAAAGTGAAATAAGATGATGATTTCTACTTAGGCTGCTTTATAGAATAGAATATAAAAGGATAGAATAGATAGTAATAGAATAGAAAATTAAAGAATAGAATAGAAAAATATAAAGGAACAAAATAGAAAATGGAATAGAAAATAAAATAAAATAATAGAATAGCATAGAATAGAATATATAAAGGAACAAAATAGAAAACAGAATAGAATAGAAAATAAAAGAATAGGATGGAATAGAATAGAAAAAATAAAGGATAGAATAGAACCGAACAGAATGGAAAATAAAATAATAGAATAGGATAGATTAGAATATAAATATATAAAGGAACAAAATAGAAAACAGAATAGAATAGAAAGTAAAATAATAGGATAGAATAGAAAAAAAATAGATAGAATAGAACAGAACAGAATAGAAAATAAAAGAATAGAATAGGATACAATAGAATAAAATAATAGAAAGGTATAACATAGAAAACAGAGAAGAATAGAAAATAAAATAATAGAATAAGTTAGAATAGAATAGAAAAAATAAAGGATAGAATAGAACAGAACAGAATAGAAAATAAAAGAATAGAATAGGATACAATAGAATAAAATAATAGAAAGGAATAAAATAGAAAACAGAAAAGAATAGAAAATAAAATAATAGAATAAGTTAGAATAGAAAAAATAAAGGATAGAATAGAACAGAACAGAATAGAAAATAAAAGAATAGAATAGGATACAATAGAATAAAATAATAGAAAGGAATAAAATAGAAAACAGAAAAGAATAGAAAATAAAATAATAGAATAAGATAGAATAGAATAGAAAAAATAAAGGCTAGAATAGAACGAAACAGAATAGAAAATAAAAGAATAAAATAGGATAGAATAGAATAATATAAAGGAATAAAATAGAAAACAGAATAGAATAGAAAATAAAAGAATAGAATAGGATAGAATAGAATAAAAGACAATATAAAAGGAAAGAATAGAATAGAAAAATAAAGGAACAGAGTAGAACAAAATAAAACAGAATAGAATATAAAATAAAAGACTAGAATAGAATAGGATATAATAGAATAAAAGAATAGAATAGAAAAAAAGGAATAGAATAGAACAAAACAGAATAGAATATAAAATAAAAGACTAGAATAGTATAGAATAGAATAAAAGAATAGAATACAAAAAGGGAATAAAATAGAACCAAACAGAATATAAGAGAAAATAAAAGAATAGAATAGCCACTTTAAGACAATTAATTAAGTTTACATTTAATAATCAGTATTTTTGATAGAAAATTTCTTAGAACCCCCAAACTTTATATATTTTTTTTAAAGCAGAGCCCCAGCCTAAAAAATCTTTATGTCACGCGGTGTTTGCACAGCAATTATTTTGGAAAAACGACACTTTTTCGAATTTTAATGCACAGAAACACAATATATCGCCCAATTGTTTGGTAAAGTGTAAAGTATGAAGTTACGCTGAGTAAATGACACCAAGAATGTCATGCTTTAAATCGTAATATCATTCACACAGGAATCACGCCGCATTCACGTGTGAATTACATGCAAATGTCTGTGTGGTGCGATTTCAGACATGCACTTTGCATTGCATCAACACAAAAAAAGGTGCAGGACTCCTTTTTCAAAACAAAAAGATTCCCCCCAGCAAGGTAACATCACAATGTGCTGGTAGGCATTGAGACTAGCCCGTCATGAAAGACGCACCTTAAAATGAAATCCTCCAGCGGCGTGCTGTCACTGCTGACGGCGCTTCCATCTTCAGCCGGTCTTCCTTCTGGGTTTGCGGCCTCTGGCCACGTGACTGGCCGGACCACGATGACGTCACTCCCACGCATGCGCACAGGAAGGAACTGCACGGGTATGCTGTTTCTTCAGAGCACATGCACAGGTGACGTCACCGGCTGCTGCTCGCTGGAATATCTTCTAAACAGGAGGTATTCATTTTACCTGCAGGGAAGCTTTATTATGGGGCAGCACAGTGGCCAAATGGTTAGCACTTCCGCCTGGCAGTACTGGGGTCGTTGATTTGAATCCCAACTACGGCACCACCTGCCTGGAGTTTGCATGTTCTCCTTGTGCCTGCGTGGGTTTCCTCCAGATATTTCAGTTTCCTCTCACACTCCAAAGACATGCTGGTAGGTTCATTGGCTCCTGTCTAAATTGACCCTAGTATGTGTATGAATGTGAGTTATGCAGGCCATAGACAGGTCGAAAACTGCTCGAAAGAAAGAAAAAAATTGGTCTTTCGATTGGCCAACGTTACCACCAACGGTAAAAAAATCGGTCAATATTCGTCCCGTCTATGGCCGGCATTTAATCCCATAATTACTTCTGTCCCTAAGAATTCCAGTCCGCTATTATATTCTATATAAAAAGTCTTGCGGTTGCAACAATGTATCCATTTGTATCCATTTCGGATACAGATGGTTTTATTTGGATACAAATGGATACATTGTTGCAACCGCAAGACTTTTCATAGAAAATATAATAGCGGACTGGAATTCTTCTTTTTCTTCTTCTTTTTATTTTCTTCTTCTTCTTCTTCTTCTTCTTCTTCTTTTTCTTCTTCTTCTTGCAGGTCACGGCTCATGCACATTTTTTTTATCGGTAAAACGAACAGCCGATTTGCCTATCATTGCCGGGAAAATCAGCCAATCGTCAAAATCGGCCACAAATTTTTTAACTTGACCGATAAAACTGGCTTCCGATCACATTCCAACGCATTAAATTCAAACTACTAACACTGACATACAAAGCCATTCATAACACTGCCCCAAACTACCTCACTGACCTGATACCCAAATACCACCCGACCCGTACATTTCGCTCCTCACAGGACCTCCTACTTTCTAGCTCCTTGGACTCCTCCTCCCACACCCGACTGCAGGACTTCTCCAGGACTTCCCCCATCCTCTGGAACTCACTACCCCAATCCATCAGACTGTCACCTTCCCTCCTCACCTTTAGGCGTACCCTGAAAACCCATTGCTTCAGGGAAGCCTACCCCACCCTCACCTAACAGACGATCTCCTCCACTTGTCCTACCACTCCATCCCCCACAGCCATTTCCTCCTGTACCACTATCCTCTCCCTCCTAGATTGTAGCGAAACTAATTGCATGTATCTAAACCAAAACATTGGGAGGAAGTATTTTTTCCACATCCAGTGCCGAATGCCACTGCAAAAATGGTCTTGCCTGGTAGATGAATGGGATGAACCAGAGACTGCCCCATCTTTTGCTGCCAGAATAGTGAGCATCAATGGTCTAGAGCAGCAGTTCTCAACCTGTGGGTCGCAACCCCTTTGGGGGTCGAACGACCCTTTTACAGGGGTCACCTAAGACCATCGGAAAACACATATTTTCGATGGTCTTAGGAACAGAGACACCGCTCCTGTATCTGTCTCCAGGCGGGTCTGCCCACATGCAGATACGCCCACATACAAGTACCCGTCGTGATGACATCATCGCGCCAACCCCATCACATACACTCCGCATAAATACAGGTGTATGTGACAGGGTTGGCGCTAGGGGTCGACTGACCATTTGGGAACTTGGGCACTGCCCGATGGCCCTGGGTTAGTAGGGGGCCCCATGAGATGCCCCTGGTACCTTTTTCATAGGCTTTTTTGAGTGTGGGTGAGGACACAGGGGCCCCATGATCCCCTATTGCCTGGGGGCCCCATGAGTTGTCAGTCCGCCCCTGGTTGGTGCCATAATGTACTTATGTGGACCAGTCACACACGTGTAAAGAGCAGCTAATGTGTTGAAAGCAGCTGCTGTGTTGAAAGCAGCTACTCTGTTAAAAGCAGCTACTGTGCTGAAAGCAGCTACTGTGTTGAAAGCAGCTACTGTGTTGAAAGCAGCTACTGTGTTGAAAGCAATTACTGTGCTGAAAGCAGCTACTGTGTTGAAAGCAGCTACTGTGTTGAAAGCAGCTACTCTGCTGAAAGCAGCTACTGTGTTGAAAGCAGCTACTGTGTTGAAAGCAGCAGTATTGTAGGTAAAACGACACTTCGTGAATTATAAATACTGTGTAAATGTAAAATCATGTACTGTAAAATCATCAACTACTGCAAAAAAAAAAGGTTCAATTTGTAACAATGAAAATACATCCTGCATATCAGATATTTACATTACGATTCATAATAGTAGCAAAAATAACAGTTATGAAGTAGCAACAAAAATAATTTTATGGTTGGGGGCAGGGACGGACTGACAACTCATGGGGCCCCCGGGCAATAGGGGATCATGGGGCCTCTGTGTCTTTGCCCAAACTCAAAAAAGCCTATGAAAAAGGTATCAGGGGCATCTCATGAGGCCCCCTACTGACCCAGGGCCCTCGGGCAGTGCCCGAGTTTCCAAATGGTCAGTCCGCCCCTGGTTGGGGGTCACCACAACATGAGGAACTGTATTAAAGGGTCGCGGCATTAGGAAAATTGAGAACCACTGGTCTAGAGTGAAAATGAGTAACTGCATCAAAGAGCACCCTATCAGACCTAAGACCCCCACATAAAACACAAGTTCTTGGAGCTCTTTGATGGCAAAGTCCAAACATGGGAGAGAAGAGCTTCAACCAAGTTCATGGGAAGGAAAAACCTTGTAGAGGGCCAAAACTACGATGTGATGAGAGGTTCCAGTGCTGAATTCTAGAGATTTAGGATCTTCCCACGTCTCAGTAGGGTCTGCACAATCTGACTTTAGAACTTGGCCGACTGAGCTTAGGTTGACCATGCCTTCAGAAGAAGGTTGTCCAAATACCCCTCTGTTGAAGCAGAGCAAGAACAAGAGGTAGTGCCTTTGGAAGACCTGCAGGTGCAGTGGACAGGCTCAAAGTAGGACAGAAAAAGAGTATGAGCTTCCAGCAAAAACACACAGGGGGTGTAGAAGTACCAGGAAAATGAAAATATGCATTTGTCATTCCTTGTGTCCCACAAGGAAGGAGTTAACAACCATTAGTTCCAATATAGAGCCGATGCCCTCCTAGCCACATAATCCCAAGGGAGAGAAGCTGTGTCAGAGCAGGTCGATTGGTTTTAAGAGGATGGATAATCCGTGCCTTCCAGGCATTCAGGAAGCAATCCTGCCGCCTCTTAAGTGCCTGTTTTTTTTTCCTTTGCTGAAAGGCAATTTTGGATGCAGCTAACACCCTGGAACCGCAAGCCAATGGTCTAATTGACTTGATTTGTCTAGTTAGATAGGCAGTGCCACGTGTGAGCTCGACAAGCAGCTCCCGCTGTATTTCCATCCTCAACTCTAAGGAAAGTCCACTGAATTTTCACTAAGCACTTTTTTTTTTACATTTTAAATAGGACTCTCTTTTTTTATGGTTTCGAGTGGGAAGAGTTAGAACCTCTGCAAGGTTTTTCTGACTGTTTCTGCTCCCATCACAGAGATCGCACCTAACTTCTTGCCACAGGGACACAAAAGGAAGTAAGTGGAAATCTCACCAAAATGAGGGAAAATTAGAAAGTTTTCTCCTCTACTCCTGTTTAAGTGACAACTGTTAAAATTCTGTTCTAACCCCATTCACACTCATACAAAAAAAAAAGTGCATGTTCTACTCTAAAAACAATAGTATAAAACTGTCTTGCATGTCAAACCACCGATTCAATAAAAATAGAACCTTGCAGAGGAAGTGAAGCCACCTCAGAAACCACTGTGTGCAGATGAATACAAATCTGCATTTGCTTGTACGGGTGTTAGAAATGAAATAAAATATTTCCAGCAATTACATTTCCCACTTAGGATTTAGCTGTACTAGCAGAGGTAAAAATCCCAGAAGATCTGGTATGGATGGATTAATGACCCTACTCGTGCAGTTCAAGCTTTAGGTATGAACAGACTCTTTGGACATTAATGTCCCCAGGGTAGATTTAGGAGAGTTCAGCACCCTTTCTCACCCTGCAGTCACTGTACCTCTATCTGTTTCTCCACCCACTTCTTTGGTCTTTTCTTAGACCTTTACCACTTGCCCTAACCCTCATCTGGACAATGGATACTCTACTGACTGCTACCTGTCCTGACTCTCCCCAGGAACAGATACTCTACTGACTGTTACCTGTCCTGACCCTCCCCTGGAACAGATATTCTAATGACTGTTACCTGTCCTGACTCTCCGCTGGAACAGATACTCTACTGACTGTTACCTGTCCTGACTCTCCCCTGGAACAGACACTCTACTGACTGTTACCTGACCTGACTCTCCCCTGTAACAGATACTCTACTGACTGTTACCTGTCCTGACTCTCCCCTGGAACAGACACTCTACTGACTGTTACCTGACCTGACTCTCCCCTGGAACAGACACTCTACTGACTGTTACCTGACCTGACCCTCCCCTGGAACAGATACTCTACTGACTGCTATCTGTCCTGTCCCTCCCCTGGAAAAAATACTCTACCGATTGCTGCCTGTCCTGATCCTCCTCTGGAACAGATACTTCTTTGGTCTTTTCTTAGACCTTTACCACTTGCCCTAACCCTCATCTGGACAATGGATACTCTATTGACTGCTACCTGTCCTGAACCTCCCCTGGAACAGATACTCTACTGACTTCTGCCTGTCCTGATCCTCACCTGGAACAGATACTCTACATACTGCTACCTGTCCTGACCCTCCCCGGGAACAGATACTCTACTGACTGCTACCTGTCCTGACCCTCCCCTGGAACAGATACTCTACTGACTGCTACCTGTCCTGTCCCTCCCCTGGAACAGATACTCTACTGACTGCTACCTGTCCTGTCTCTCCCCTGGAACAAATACTCTACTGACTGCTACCTGTCCTGACCCTCCCCTGGAACAGATACTCTACTGACTGCTAACTGTCCTGACCCTCCCCTGGAACAGTTACTCTACTGACTGCTACTTGTCCTGACCCTCCCCTGGAACAGATACTCTACTGATTGCTAACTGTTCTGACCCTCTAATGGAACAGATACTCTATTGTCTGCAATCTGACCTGACCTTCCCCTGGAACAGATACTCTACTTACTGCTACCTGTCCTGACCCTCCCCTGGAAAAGATACTCTACTGATTGCTACCTGTGCTGAACATTAGTTGCATAACAAATATATTACTAATTGGTGCCTACCCTGACCCTCACCTTAATTACAGATATGGTACCGTTTGTTAGCTGACCCTTGTCTAGATAACAGATGCACTGCTGATTGCTACTAGTAGTGCACTGAAATAAAAATTCTGGTGCCTAAACTGAAAATTCAGGATGCACTTGGCTGAAAACCGAAACTGAAATGGACAGTTTTTAAAAATTAATATATTTTTTTCAAACGCAATTTTTTTGGAAAAAAATACACTTTAATGATTAAAAAAAACCCCACACAATATATACCCCAATTTTTTTGTAACATATGAAAGAGGATATTACTCTGAGTAAGTAGATGCCCAACATGTCACGCTTTAAAATTGCACACGCTCATGGAATGGCATCAAACTGCGGTACTTAAAAATCTCCATGAGTGACAGTTTAAACATTTCTACAGGTTACCAGTGTAAAGTTACAGAGAAGGTCTAGTGCTAGAATTATTGCTCTTGCTCTGACGTTTGTGGCAATACCTCACATGTGTGGTTTGAACACCGTTTACATATGTGGGCGTGGGCTACGTATGCTTTCACCACTACATGCGAGCACAGGGGGTCTGGGGCACTTTAAACTTTTTTTTTTTAATTTATTTATTTTTTACGCTGTCCCTTTAAAAAAAAAATGTAATCACTTTTATTCCTATCACAAGGAATGCATGCATCCCTTATGATAGAAATAATTAGTGACAGGTCCTCTTTATGGAGAGATATGGAGTCAATAAGACCCCACATCTCTTCTCTACAATGTAAAGCATTACATCAAAAAAAGCATTGATTTAGTGCCTTAAAATAAAAATGGCCTTGTTAACAAGGTGCCGACACTGGAAGTGACATCGCTCCGGTCCTCCAAGGGCATAGAGATGAGTGGAGGCCATCTTTCCTTCACTTATGTCTATGAGCAGCGCTGGGATTGTTCGGTGGTTTCGCAGGTAAGGCTGAGAACTATCGAGCGGTGGTGGGTGGCGGCAGTTGCGGGCGAGGTTATTTTTGGCACCGGTTTCAGTGCTTATATTTATATTGGCCAATGGCCAATAGGGGTGTTTTCGGCCGAAATGTTTTGGCCACCGAAATTTCAGTGCACCCCTAATTGCTACCTGCCCTGACCCTCCTTTGCAAAATGGATATGCTTTTGAATGCTGCATGCCCTGCCCACGGGTGGACTGACAACTCATGGGGCCCCCGGCCAATAGGGAATCATGGGGCCCCTGTGTCCTTGCCCAAACTCAAAAAAGCCTATGAAAAAGGTACCAGGGGCATCTCCTGAGGCCCCCTACTGACCCCGGGCCCTCGGGCAGTGCCCGAGTTTCCAAATGGTCAGTCCGCCCCTGTCCCTGCCCCTCACCTGGATAATGGATCTGCTACTGATTACCACCTGCCCTGTCTCTTTGCTGGATTACAGATATGCTACTGATTGGTGCCTATCCTGACCCTCGTCTGAGTAACTGAAATGCTACTGATTGCCACCTACCCTTACCCTTGCTGGGATAATGAATATACTACTGAGAACCCCCTGCCCTAACCCTTGCTGGGATAATGGATACACTACTGATTGCCACCTGCCCCAACCCTTGCCTGGGTAATAGACATCCTACTGATTGCTGCCTCCCCAGACCCTCACCTGGATAATGTATATTCTCTTGATTGCTGCCTGCCCTGACCCTTGCTTAGATAATGGGTATGCTCTTGTGCTGCCCTGATCCTCACCTGGGTAATGAATACACTACTGAATGCCACTCACCCTGACCCTCGCCTGGATAACAGATATGCTACTGATTGTTGTCTGCCCTGACCCTCACCTGGAAAATGGATACACTATTGATTGCCACCTGCCCTAACCTTCGCCTCAATAATAGATATGCTACTGATCACTGACTGCCTCTGCCCTTGCCTGGAAAGCAGATTTGCTACTGTTTTGCACCTGCCCTAGCCCTCGGCTAGATAACAGATAAGCTACTGATTGCCACCTGCCCTGTCCCTTGTTTACATAACAGATTCGTTAATGATTGCTGCTTGCCTTGACCCTCACCTGGGTAACAAATACACTACGGATAGCCACCTACCCTAACCCTCGCCTGGGTAATGAATACACTACTGGATGCCACCCATTCTGACCCTCACCTGGGTAACGAATACACTACTGAATGCCACCCACCCTGACCCTCGCCTGGGTAATGAATACACTACTGAATGCCACCCATCCTGACCCTCACCTGGGTAACGAATACACTACTGAATGCCACCCACCCTGACCCTCGCCTGGATAATTGACATGCTACTGATTGTTGTCCACCCTGACCTTCACTTGGATAATGGATACACTACTGATTGTAAACAAAAAAAAGGGGGATCACAGGCCGCACTTCAATGGTTTAATGTACTGTACGCCATTTTGTTTTGTATTTGCCATTGTTTCTTTTTCAGTTAAGTAAATCTTTGAAAAACTATGAATTCTTCTCAAATAAAAAAAAAGAATGTTCCCTACACCTGAATCATTTTTGCTATTCTCTCTCTGGATGCTCTTAATGTAACTATGTTGCTAATTTTGAAAAAATAAAAAAGTATCACCGGCAAAAGAATTGTTAATCCTTCTCACCCGTCAAGCCATCTGTTCCTCCAATCTCTGCCCTCTTTTTGAGTTTTTGAGCTTGATGTATGGAATGGCTGATCCCTGTCTGTGGTCTCCTCTGCTGGTCCCAGGACAGGTCACAGAGTAGACATATGCGATTTAAATTTCAGGCAAAATTTTCGTTATTTGGAGATTTGGATGTATACGAATCTCCTAATCACAGTAGTAACGAATTTCAGCTAATCCGTAATAAATTATAGGAAAAACAATTAATTCGTATTCATTTGTGTTCATTCTGATAACTTGATGCGATAGTTTGGGTCTTTTGTTAATGCTTGAAGCATCTGAAATAAAGTAACAACATGACGATTGATTTCGATCCATTTCATTTTTAGTTTGCAATAACATATTTCATTATTATAAAAAATGCTACATAGGAAATGGAAGCACATTGCAATTAGACATGTGCGATCAGGGGCGGACTGACAACTCATGGGATCCCCGGGCAATAGGGGATCATGGGGCCCCTGTGTCCTTGCCCAAACTCATAAAAGCCTATGAAAAAGGTACCAGGGGCATCTCATGGGGCCCCCTACTGACCCTGGGCCCTCGGGCAGTGCCCAAGTTTCCAAATGGTCAGTCCGCCCCTGTGTGTGATTCATTACGAATCGAAATTCTGACTACATTTTTGTTACTTAGAGATTCGGATGTATCTGAATTCCCAAATCACAATACCCATACAACCAATTTATTTGTCCTGGGACTTTAAATGAGGCACATAACACACGACCAACGAATAACTAGTTTCCAACATTAATTTTTGATAAATGAATAAACTTCTCATTGCTTACAAAAAGAGGATAAAAAGGTAACAAGCTGATTTGTATTAAATTCATATTAATACATTTCATACATACTTGGATATACTATTAACTGTATACAATCCAGATGTTGATACATAATTACATTAAAATTGCATCCAAAAACTCGACGCGTTTTATGACTCTTAGTTCACTTCTTCAGGAGTACATGCATTTATAATATAAATCAGCTAATTTTGAAAAAATAAAAAAATAGATATTATAAATCCATGAGGATACTGAGAAGAAACACTTTGACATACAGCTCATGATTCATGTAAGTACTTTGGGTGCTATCATGATTGCCCACCCACTTTGAATCTGCTTCTGGCTTGTTCCCTTGGGTTCTCACGGAGTTGTACTTCCACAGCTCCCGGGTGAGACTCCCCTGGCGATCACCATTTATAAATACTGTCGTGTATTTTTAGCTGATTTATATTATATATGCATCTACTCCTGAAGAAGTGAACTAAGAGTCACCAAATGCATTTTTATTTGCAAAAAAAATGCCAATGCACCTGACTTTTTTAGTTTATAATTTTTAATACCAAATATGATGTGATAGGATAGAATAGTGATATATTTATTAGTGTTCCCTCTGTAAAAAATACCTACTAGAAAATGCTTATGCACCTGGCATCAAGCATTTAAATTACAGGTGAAACTCAAAAAATTAGAATATTGTGCAAAAATTAATTTATTTCAGAAATGCAACTTAAAAGGTGAAGCTAATATATGAGATAGACTCATTACATGCAAAGCAAGATAGTTCAAGCCGTGATTTGTCATCATTGTGATGATTATGGCTTACAGCTCATGAAAACCCCAAATCCACAATCTCAGAAAATGAGAATATTACATGCAATCAATAAAACAAGGATTGTACATAGAACAATATCAGACCTCTGAAAAGTAGAAGCATGCATATGTACTCAGTACTTGGTTTGGGCCCCTTTTGCAGCAATTACTGCCTCAATGCGGCGTGGCATGGAAGCTATCAGCCTGTGGCACTACTGAGGTGTTATGGAAAACCAGGATGCTTCAATAGCGGCCTTCAGCTCTTCTGCATTGATCGGTCTCATGTCTCTCATCTTTCTCTTGGCAATGCCCCATAGATTCTCTATAGGGTTCAGGTCAGGCGAGTTTGCTGGCCAATCAAGCACAGTAATCTCACGGTCATTGAACCAGGTTTTGGTGCTTTTGGCAGTGGGGACAGGTGCCAAGTCCTGCTGGAAAATGAAGTCAGCATCCCCATAAAGCTCGTCTGTGGAAGGAAGCATGAAGTGCTCCAAAATCTCCTGGTAGATGGCTGCGTTGACCCTGGACTTAATGAAGCACAGTGGACCAACACCAGCAGATGACATGGCTCCCCAAATCAACACAGACTGTGGAAACTTCACACTGGACTTCAAGCATCTTGCAGTGTGTGCCTCTCCATTCTTCCTCCATACTCTGGGTCCTTGGTTTCCAAATGAGATGCAAAAGTTGCTCTAATCAGAAAAGAGGACTTTGGACCACTGAGCAACAGACCAGGTCTGTTTTTCTTTAGCCCAGGTAAGACGCTTCTGACGTGGTTTGTTGTTCAGGAGCAGCTTGACAAGAGGAATACGACATTTGAAGCCCATGTCCAGGATCCATCTGTGTGTGGTGGCTCTTGATGCACTGACTCCAGCCTCAGTCCACTCATTGTGAAAGTCCCCAACACTTTTGAATGGCCATTTCCTGACAATCCTCTCCATGCTGCGGTCATCCCTGCTGCTTGTGCACCTTTTTCTTCCACACTTTTCCCTTCCACATGACTTTCTATTAATGTGCTTTGATACAGCACTTTGGGAACATCCAACTTCTTTTGCAATTACCTTTTGAGGCTTTCCCTCCTTATGGAGGGTGTCAATGATGGTTTTCTGCACAATTGTCAGGTCAGCAGTCTTTCCCATGATTGTGATTCCTACTGAACCAGACTGAGAGACCATTTAAAGGCTCAGGAACCCTTTGCAGGTGTTATGGCTTAATTAGCTGATTAGAGTGGGACACTTTGAGCCGAGAATATTGCACCTTTTCACAATATTCTCATTTTCTGAGATTGTGGATTTGGGGTTTTCATGAGCATCCTCAAGTTTGCAGTTCTTTGGGCATCCCATATACCCCTAGACCCCATCCACCACTTATTAAAAACAACATAAAAACAGCTCAAGGTTTCTTTTCTGACCCTGAATGTGCAAGTGTGGAAAATGCGTTTTGCCTGGCCGTGCAAAGCTTAGGGGACTCAATCAAATCCAGCGGCCCTCAAGGAGGTAGTGCTACATAAGCCACCTGCAGGTCACCACCTCACTACCTGCAGTGCCATCTGCAAGAGCGAGAAAATGACTCATTGGGCGCACAAAACGCCATCCTCCTACACGCTCATTTTATGGGTTGGTCCTACCTGTGAATAAAATGGGACTGCCCACCACACCCACTTTACAGGTTAGTCCCACCCAGAACCCACCTTTTAATATGCGGTCCCTGAATCCTTTTGTTTTGTGTTACTGTACATGTGCAGTAACTCAAATAAGATTGGTGCTGTGATTCCGGGACATGGCCCAGGACACAGCATTGGATGGACAGAGGACCAAAATGCAGTCCTGTCCTGAGATGGTTGGCCTCTATGCATCAGTATCATCCTCCCTCCTGGCCTATGAAGAAGAAAATGCAGTAGCACAGTTCACAGACTTCAATCTTGAAGTTTTCATCCTGAACACAGTTCTTCCACACAGTTGATCTGCAGCCCCCCAGCCACTTGAAGGCCAAGCCATTTCTGCCAGTTTTTGTTTTACATATTACAATCAGTATTTTTTGCTAGAAAAAGTCTTAGAATCCCCAAACATTTTATATATATATGTAGAATAGTGTCCCATCATTGTTATCAGTGGGAGGAATAGTGTCCCATCATTGGTATCAGTGGGAGGAATAGTGCCCCATCATTGGTATCAGTGGGAGGAATAGTGCCCCATCATTGGTGTCAGTGGGAGGAATAGTGCCCCATCATTGGTATCAGTGGGAGGAATAGTGCCTCATCATTGGTATCAGTGGGAGGAATAGTGCCCCATCATTGGTATCAGTGGGAGGAATAGTGCCCCATCATTGGTATCAGTGGGGGGAATAGTGCCCCATAATTGGTATCAGTGGGAGGAATAGTGCCCCATCATTGGTATCAGTGGGAGGAATAGTATCTCATCATTGGTATCAGTGGGAGGAATAGTGTCCCATCATTGGTATCAGTGGGAGGAATAGTGTCCCATCATTGGTATCAGTGGGAGGAATAGTGTCCCATCATTGGTATCAGTGGGAGGAATAGTATCTCATCCTTGGTATCAGTGGGAGGAATAGTGCCCCATCATTGGTATCAGTGGGAGGAATAGTGCCCCATCATTGGTGTCAGTGGGAGGAATAGTGCCTCATCATTGGTGTCAGTGGGAGGAATAGTGCCCCATCATTGGTATCAGTGGGAGGAATAGTGTCCCATCATTGGTATCAGTGGGAGGAATAGTGCCCCATCATTGGTATCAGTGGGAGGAATAGTGTCCCATCATTGGTATCAGTGGGAGGAATAGTGTCCCATCATTGGTATCAGTGGGAGGAATAGTGCCTCATCATTGGTATCAGTGGGAGGAATAGTGCCCCATCATTGGTATCAGTGGGAGGAATAGAGCCCCATCATTGGTGTTAGTGGAGAGAATAGTGCCCCATCATTGGTATTAGTGGGAGGAATAGTGCCCCATCATTGGAGTCAGTGGGAGGAATAGTGCCCCATCATTGGTATTAGTGGAAGGAATAGTGCCCCATCATTGGTATCAGTGGGAGGAATAGTGCCCCATCATTGGTGTCAGTGGGAGGAATAGTGTCCCATCAATGGTATCAGTGGGAGGAATAGTGCCCCATCATTGGTATCAGTGGGAGGAATAGTGCCCCATCATTGGTATCAGTGGGAGGAATAGTGCCCCATCGTTGGTCTCAGTAGGAGGAATAGTGCCCCATCATTAGTGTCAGTGGGAGGAATAGTGCCTCATCATTGGTATCAGTAGGAGGAATAGTGCCCCATCATTGGTCTCAGTAGGAGGAATAGTGCCCCATCATTAGTGTCAGTGGGAGGAATAGTGCCTCATCATTGGTGTCAGTGGGAGAGATAGTGCCCCATCATTGGCATTACTGGGAGGAATAGTGCCCCATCATTGGTTTCAATGGAAGACGTACTGACCCATTGTGGGTCTCAGTGGGAGGAATAGTGCCCCAGGGGCTGGATAAAGGGTAACAAAGGGCCACATGTGGCCCTCGGACCGCAGTTTGGAGACCCCTGGTCTAAACCATGTAAAATCTGTATTAGTGTTGGAGCTGTCATTGACAGCACATTGTTCTAGACCAGGGGACTAATAGAAGAAGATACCTTCCCACCCCCACCTGCCCCTACAAAGGAAATAAATTCTGGGGTGGGGTTGGCATTCAAGAGAACTTTGAATAGGCAAAATAACAGATTTAAAAAGACAGGACATTACTAGGTTTATGGAAGAATCTGAACTTTTGTGGGTCTACTTGTAGAAAAAAAAAATCTCAGAATTTGCACAACTGTCACAAATAATCCCTGTAGTGTATCAAATGTTTAGGGTCATCAGCTCCATCTAGTGGCCATAATGTGGTATTTTTCTGAAATACTGCAATCAAGAAAAAAAACGCAATATGGCCTCTAGATGGAGCCGATGATCCTAGGAAATCGACCTATTAGACACATTACGGAGATTATTTCCAATGGCTGTATGAATGCTGAGGCATTTGCTTGTTGTAAAGAGGCTTCTAATGCGCACACAAAGTCAGCAATAAAAAAGAGAGTAACTGGTTGGACAGCAGGGGACCCAATGCCAGGACTCTGAAGGTATCAAGCTATGAAGGGGAAAGGGGGTGAGGGAGATTAGCAGAGTGGGATGGGGGAGGGAGTGGGAGTGGTAAGGAAAGATTTTAAAAATGCTTCAATAAAGTATCCTTACGCTTCAATTTAGCATTACTTATTCTCAGAATTCCAGAAATAAGCTGACAATCAAATCATGCTGTCCTCTGTGCAACAGAATTCAGATTGGGGGAGGAAGAAGCAGCACAAGCAGCCAATCAGTTCATGTGCTAAGAAAAAGCATGATGATTGGAGGAAATAGCAGAGTGACAGACAAATGAGCTCATGCCTGTGCTGCTTCTCTTTTCGCTGTCCACTCAAAAGCTGGGGTTGGGTCCAGGAGAACTTGTGCTCAGAGGATGTGGGTTGAATGATGTTGGCCATCTATTCATGTGCTGAGAAGAAGCATGCTGATAGGAGAGAGCAGAGTGAGAGAGAGAGATGAGTTCAACACTGTGCTGCTTCTCCTTTCACTGTACAGTCTCTGGCTGAAGGTGGACCCAGGACAACCTGGGCTCAGATGAAGTGGCCTGAATAATGTTAGCCATCAGCTTATGTTGTGCTGACAAGAAGCATGCTGATAGGAAGGGAAACCCATATGGAAGAAAAACATATTTGAAATATATGTTAAAAATATTCTTCCCAAATATATTGACATATATTTGAAATGCTACAATTTTGGCCATATTCAATATATTTCAAAATATGTTTCAATATATATATATATATATATATATATATATATATATATATATATATAATTATTATACAGGATTTATATGGCGCCAACAGTTTGCTCAGCGCTTTACAATATAATGGGAGACAATACAGCAACAATACAGTTCAATACAAGAGGGAAAGGAGGGCCTGATCCTGGGAGCTACAGTATATACTGCATATATATATATATTGTAATAAAAATGCATTTCAACATACAGTATATATATATATATATATATATATATATATATATACTGTATGTTGAAATGCATTTTTATTACAAAATATATTTATTTATTTCAGGTACTTATATAGTGCCATCAATGTACACAGAGCTTTACATATACTGTACATTCACATCAGCCCCTAACCCTCAAGGGGTGTACAATCTAAGGTCTCTAACTCACCTTCATACATACACATACTAGGGCCAATATAGACGGGAGCTAATTAACCTACCAGCATGTCTTTGGAGTGTGGGAGGAAACCGGAGTATCTGGAGGAAACCCACACAGGCACAGGGAGAACATGCAAACTCCAGGCAGGTGGTGCCGTGGCTGGGATTCTAACCAGCGACCCTAGTACTGCCAGGTGGAAGTGCTAACCATTTAGCCACTGTGCTGCCCATATATGAAAAATAATTTTAAAAATACATTTTCAAATATACAGTATGTCTTTAAAAATAAAAATCTACATTTTTGGAATGCATTGAAAAATATATGTAAAAATATATGTTAACATTACTTTTTTATATGTTAAAAAAAATCTGAAGAATATATTTTAAAAAAATATATGTTTAATAATATTTTTCATATATTTTGTAATATATAAAAAATGCATTTCAACATGCAGTGTATATATATATATATATATATATATATATATATATAAATATATTTTTAAATATATTAAATACGGACAAAATTGTAGTATTTCAAATATATGTCAATATATTTGGGAAGAATATTTTAAATTAAAAAAAAAACATTTTTAAAAATATTTTTCATATATTTTGTCATATTCAGTATAAAAAATGCATTTCAACATGCAGTATTTATATATATATTTATTGAACTATATTTAGAAATACATTGAATACGGCCAAAATTGTAGTATTTCAAATATATGTCAATATATTTGGGAAGAATATTTAAAAAATATATTTCAAATATATTTTTCTTCCATATGGGCATGCACACAGGATGTTTTAAAAACGCTGCTCCTCTTGGCAGCAGTGTTTTGGCAAAAAAAAAAAGTGCCTGTACGAATGTCTACTGCTTTTAATAGCGTTTAGGCACGTTTCCAGGTGTCAAACTCTTGTGCGTGAATTCATTTCATTGGCCCGAATAATAATTTATTCCGGCCAGTAAAAGTGGCTGCAAAAACGCTCCGAGGCCTTCTATGTATTCCACCTATTTTAGTTCATGTAAGAATGAACATTACAGATACTTAGGAGCAACTGCGACTGGGTTCTCCTTATGCTTTCGGAAAAATAGACATAAGGGCACCTTTACATCTTGCAATGGTACAACCAGGGGCGGACTGGCAACTCATGGGGCCCCCGGGCAATAGGGGATCATGGGGCCCCTGTGTCCTTGCCCAAACTCAAAAAAGCCTATGAAAAAGGTACCAGGGGCATCTCATGGGGCCCCCTACTGACCCCGGGTCCTCGCGCAGTGTCCGAGTTTCCAAATGGTCAGTCTGCCCCTGGGTACAACGCTCTGCAAAGGTTACCAGCCTGGTGAAAAAATGACTATATGATCGACTTAATTTTAACTTTGGAAATACAAATAAAACAGCACTTTGCAGAAATGAAGTGTTTTGTGAAGCTTTGCCGCCATCTGCTGCCCAGTGCTTATTACTTCACTTTATGGGAAAGACATTGTGGGTAGCATTGGCGCCATCTGCTGGCCAGTACATATTATTACACTTCAAAGGGACAGACATTGTGTGAAGCTCTGCTGCCATCTGCTGGCCAGTACATGTTATTACACTTTTAAGGGTTAGACGTTGAACACACAAGGTCAAAACCATTCTTCATGCAATCGATAAACTTGGATGTATTAATCGTTAAACAGGATTATCGGCTTGTTAGTGTTTGCCCTTATTAATGAAATGTTAGGCTAGAAATAAAAGATGCATTATTCTTCATTCTGTCAGGATCTACAAACTCTGCAGAAGTGCAAAATGTAAAAATGTGAGCGTAAAAACATACAACAGTATTTAAAAAATAAAAGTTCAAAGACGTTTAAAAAGAGCTCAGGGTAGATTTACAGTTTAAACCCTTGCCCTCCTGAGAATTTACCCCCACCCCCTTCCTGACCAGGCCATTCTTTGTGTTACAGCGCTGCGTTATTTTAACTGACAATTGCGCAGTCGTGCAACGCTGCACTCAAATTAAATTTATGTCCTTTTTCCCCCACGAATAGAGCTTTCTTTTGGTGGTGTTTGATCGCCTCAGCAGTTTAACTTTTTTGCGCTATAAACAAAAAAAGACCGACTATTTTGAGAAAAAAACTATTTTTTTACTTTTTGCTATTAAACATGTTCAACAAAAAAAAATTTAAAAAATCAAATTTTGTCATAAATTTTGGCCAAAATGTATTCTGCGACATGTCTTTGCTACAAAAAAAATCCCAACACGTGTAAATTAATTGGTTTATGTGAAAGCTATACAAATGGCAGTATATGTACTGGGATTTTTTTTATTTTTACTAGCAATGGCAGCGATCAGCGACTTTTAGCAGGACTGCGGCGGGCATTCTGACACTGGGGGGAACTTACTTGGTGTCACTGACATCCCCAGTGACACCAATACAGTGATCAGTGCTAATAAAAAGCACTAACACTGTACTAATGGCACTGGGCAGGAAGGGGTTAACATCTGGGCCAATCAAAGGGTTAACTATGTGCCATTTTACAATGTGTGCTGTGTGTGTGCTTCACTGTAAGCACACTGCTTTACATGGCTGTGCTATGCAGGGCAATGCAAAGCAGTGTGCAGGAGCTGACAGAAGAGTTGTTTACAAACAGTTCTCCCCCCCATCAGAGATGCTCGGCAATCACCGGGTGCCGGCGAGTAATCACTGGGACCCGGTAATTAACCATTAGCCGCCCGGCCAATAGCCGTTTGGCGGCCGGCAAAATGCTCTAGCTTTCCGGGTGGATGCCATATGGCGTACTCCTGGGCATGCACAGTTTGCACGCTTGCAGAGCCTTGCAGCGGCGCGATCTGTCACCGGCCGTGTACCTCGGACACGGTCGATGACAGATCTGAGTACCGGCCCCCCTTGCTGGTACCATGTGACCTGCTGTGACCAATCACAGCAGGTCACATGACAGTTGTATACAATGGATGGCTTCATTCATGCCATCCACTGTATACTAGTGTCTAGCTGTGAATGGTCACAGCGGTCACATGCTCATGTCATGTGATTAGCTGTGGCCAAATCACAGCTAAGCACAAAAAAAAAAATCTGAATGAATCGATGTCATTCAGGTAAATGCTTTCTTATAGCAAAGTAATTCTTTGCAAAGTAATTCTTTGCTATAAGCAAATTGGGTAAAAAAATAAAAAAAATACTGATTACTTCCCCAAAGTAGTACAATGTTACTATGGTAACATTGTACTACTTTGGTCATAGTGAAATATGAAAAAAAAAATCTTTAAAAAAAAGAAAAAAATTTAATAAAAAATGAACAATAATAAAAAAAATAAAAGAAAATATATATATTTTTTTCATACTGTCACCAGTCAGTGTCCAGTCACCAGTCATTGTCGTTCCCTGCTAAGCAAGTCATGCAATCTAGGACATCTATTAGATGAATGCCAGCACCCACTGATTGTTGAGGAGAGTGAGAGGACACAGCTCTGCCTATGTAAACAAGGCTGAGCTGTGTCCTGTCACTGGTGATGTGCTGGGTTGTCGTTCCCTGCTAAGTAGGGAATGCAACCTAGCACATCTACTAGATGAGTGCCGGCACCCATTGATTGTTGAGGAGAGTGAGAGGACACAGCTCTGCCTATGTAAACAAGGCTGAGCTGTGTCCTGTTACTTGTGATGTGCTGAATTGTCGTTCCCTGCTAAACAGGTCATGCATTCTAGCACATCTATTAGATGAGTGCCGGCACCCGTTGATCATTGAGGAGTGTGACAGGACACAGCTCTGCCTATGTAAACAAGGCAGAGCTGTGTCCTGTCACTTGTGATGTGCTGGATTGTCATTCCCTGCTCAGCAGGTCATGCAATCTAGCACATCTTTTAGATGAGTTCTGGCACCCACTGATTGTTGAGTAGAGTGAGAGGACACAGCTCTGCCTATGTAAACAAGGCAGAGCTGTGTCCTGTCACTGGTGATGTGCTGGATTGTCGTTCCCTGCTAAACAGGTCATGCAATCTAGCACATCTATTAGATGTGTGCCGGCACCCACTGATTGTTGAGTAGAGTGAGAGGACAGAGCTCTGTCTATGTAAACAAGGCAGAGCTGTGTCCTGTCACTGGTGATGTGCTGGATTGTCGTTCCCTGCAAAGCAGGTCATGCAATCTAGCACATCTATTAGCAAAAACAGCATATAGCACACAGCAAAACATTGTCAGACACATATTTCACCCCTTCATTGCCCTAAATGTTAACCCATTCACATCCAGTGTCATTTAATACAGTGACAGTGTATATTTAAATTTCAATAATAGTTTGTAGATGGTAGAAATTTTGAGCAAACCAATCAATATACGCTTATTAGGATTTTTTTTTACCAAAAACATGTAGCAGAATAAATTTCAAATAAATTAGATTTTTTAAATCTTTTTTAGATTATTGAATATGTTTTAGAGCTGAAAGTAAAACATTTTTTTTTTCAAAATTGTGTTTTTTTTTTGTTTATAGCGTGAAAAAACAGAGGTGATCAAATACCACCAAAAGAAAGCTCTATTTTCTTGGGGAAAAATTATATAAATTTCATTTATGTACAGCAGTGTTGCATGACTGCTTAACTGACAGTTACATTAAGGCAGAGCCGTATATCAAACAAATGTCCTGGTCATGAAGGGGGGGGGGGTGGTAAATCTTCCGGACTGCTTCATTTTCACCTGGTGATCCTGCCAGTGATACACTTCCTATCCTGTGGTAACAACATGCACTTCTCCACTGTATTTATGGAACAAGCAATGGTGGTCACCACAGTTGGACTTCTGACACACCTTCCTCTCCATTACATGGAGGGGGTGATGGGATTAGTAGTTTATAGAAGGGCATTATATGTGCTTTGGGTTCAGCTCCCAGGAAGTGACAAAAAGTAACAAGCACACTGCATTTCTGGCAGGATCAGCAGATATTTTCTGTACTTGCAAAAAAATGTTCTGAGCCTGAAAAATGAAAACGAAGGTATCTAAGGACTGGTAGGCTACAATCAGGGGCGGACTGACCATTTGGAAACTCGGGCGCTGCCCGAGGGCCCGGGGTCAGTAGGGGGCCCCATGAGATGCCCCGGTACCTTTTTCATAGGCTTTTTTGAGTTTGGGCAAGGAGATAGGGGCCCCATGATCCCCTTTTGCCTGGGGGTCCCCATGAGTTGTCAGTTCCCCCCTGGCTACAATGTAATGCATTTTCATTCTTGACTTTTATTTTCCTTGTAATCTAGACAAAGATTACACGTAGATTGTAAAACCGGACTGTGAAGTGTATGGCCGGCACTGGGAACCAGGTCCCTTCCATGTCCATTGCAGGGGCGGACTGACCATTTGGGCACTAGTTCACTGCCCGAGGGCCCGGGGTCAGTAGGGGGCCCCATGAGATGCCCCTAGTACCTTTCATAGGCTTTTTTGGGTGTGGTTTTGCGTGTGGGTGAGGACACAGGGGCCCCATGATCCCCTATTGCCCAGGGGCCCCATGAGTTGTCAGTCTGCCCCTGCTGGGAACACGCCGATAAAGCTCTTCTTTTAAGAACCCATTCAACCAATCATATTTTCTGGTTGGTGCGTCATGGACACCGTTTCTCGTGAATGGCACCCCGCTGCATCTTCAGGTACATGTGCGGTCAGCTTAATGCACATGAACATTTATCGTATCAATAGTTTATTAGATCTGCTTGTTCAGCCTAGGACAGTGGTTTCCAAACTGTGGCCCGGGGGCCGGATGTGGCCCTTTGCTTGCCTTTATCCGGCCCTCGGGGCACTTTTCCTCACACTGACACAAGACACTATTCCTTTATCCCATGAACAATGGGGCAAAATTACTGCTACTGATGTCAACTATTAGGCACCTTTTCTCCCATTGACACCAAGGATAGAGCACTATTCCTTGCACTGACACCAACAATGGGGCACTATTCCTGATGGGGCACTGTTTACCCCCACTGACACCAACAATAGGACACTATTCTTCCCACTGACACTTAAAATAGGGCACTATTCCTGCCACCGACACCAGCGATGGGGCACAATTTCACCTCAATGACACCAACAGTAGGGCAATATTCCTCCCACTGATACCAATGATGGGGCACTATTCCTCCCACTGACACCAATGATGGGTAACTATTTCCTCCCACTGACACCAACAATAGGACACTATTCCTCCCACTGACACTAATGATGGAGCACCATTCCTGCCACCAACACCAATGGTGGGGTACTATTCCCCCCAATGACACTAACAATAGGACACTATTCCTCCCACTGACACCAACTATGGGGAACTATTTCTCCCCAATGAAACCAACAATAGGACACTATTCCTCCTGCTGACATCAATGATGGGGCACTCTTCCTCCCACTGACACCAATGATGGGTAACTATTCCTCTCACTGATACCATTGATGGGGAACTATTTCCTCCCACTGACACCAACAATAGGACACTATTCCTCCCACTGACACCAATGATGGAGCACCATTCCTGCCACCAACACCAATGGTGGGGTACTATTTCCCCCCAATGAAACCAACAATAGGACACTATCCCTCAAACTGCCACCAACGATGGGACACTATTCCTCCCACTGACACCAATGATGGGGCACTATTCCTCCTACTGATACCAATGATGGGGCACTATTCCTCCCACTGATACCAATGATGGGGCACTATTCCTCCCACTGATACCAATGATGGGGTACTATTCCTCCTACTGATACTAATGATGGGGCACTATTCCTCCTACTGATACCAATGATGGGGCACTATTCCTCCTACTGACATCAATGATGGGATACTATTTCTCCTACTGATACCAATGATGGGGCACTATTTCTCCTACTGACACCACTGATGGGGCACTCTTCTTCACACTGACACCAATGATGGGGCACTCTTCCTCCCACTGACACCAACGATGGGGAACTATTCTTCCCACTGATACCATTGATGGGGAACTATTTCCTCCCACTGACACCAACAATAGGACACTATTCCTCCCACTGACACCAATGATGGAGCACCATTCCTGCCACCAACACCAATGGTGGGGTACTATTTCCCCCCAATGAAACCAACAATAAGACACTATTCCTCAAACTGCCACCAATGATGGGACACTATTCCTCCCACTGACATCAATGATGGGGCACTATTCCTCCCACTGACACCAATGATGGGGCACTATTCTTCCCACTGATACCAATGATGGGGCACTATTCCTCCCACTGATACCAATGATGGGGCACTATTCCTCCCACTGACACCAATGATGGGGCACTATTCCTCCCACTGACACCAATGATGTGGCACTATTCCTCCCACTGATACCAATGATGGGGCACTATTCCTCCCACTGATACCAATGATGGGGCACTATTCCTCCTACTGATACCAATGATGGGGTAGAATTCTTCCCACTGACACCAATGATGGGGCACTATTCCTCCCACTGATACCAATGATGTGGCACTATTCCTCCTACTGACACCAATGATGGGGCACTATTCCTCCCACTGATACCAATGATGGGGCACTATTTCTCCCACTGACACCAATGATGGGGCACTATTCCTCCCACTGATACCAATGATGGGGCACTATTCCTCCCACTGATACCAATGATTTGGCACTATTCCTCCTACTGACACCAATGATGGGGCACTATTCCTCCCACTGATACCAATGATGGGACACTATTCCTCCCAGTAATACCAATGATGGGACACTATTCCTCCCACTGATACCAATGATGGGGCACTATTCCTCCCACTGACACCAATGATGGGGCACTATTCCTCCCACTGATACCAATGATGGGGCACTATTCCTCCTACTGACACCAATGATGGGGCACTATTCCTCCCACTGATACCAATGATGGGACACTATTCCTCCCACTGATACCAATGATGGGACACTATTCCTCCCACTGATACCAATGATGGGACACTATCCCTCCCAGTAATACCAATGATGGGGCACTATTCCTCCTACTGATACCAATGATGGGGCACTATTTCTCCCAGTAATACCAATGATGGGGCACTATTGCTCCTACTGATACCAATGATGGGACACTATTCCTCCCACTGATACCAATGATGGGACACTATTCCTCCCAGTAATACCAATGATGGGGCACTATTCCTCCCTCTAATACCAAATATGTGTTGTTAACTACCACTGATGATGGGACAATTTTTACTCCCAATGGCCATAGTCCGGCCCCCCGAAAGTGTGATGCACAGTAAACTGGCCCTATGTTTAGAAAGTTTGGAGACCCCTTGCCTAGGACACAGAGAAGAGAGGCATTGTGTGTAATGGGAAGTTATGAGCATTGTATGTAACAGAGAGGTATGAGCATCTGCAATTAACAGAGACGTATGAAGCCCTTACGTAATGAAGAAGTAGTAATCACTGTGTGTAATAGAACGGTATACGGCAGTGTGTGTAGGACAGGGGCATGAGGGTATTATGTGTAATAGAAATGAGAGAAGTACCTCGTGTAATACTGTATGCAGGCAAGATGCACTGAATGTAATAGAAATGCTTGAAACAGTATATACAGCACTGTGTGTGGGGCAATGAGTGTAATACAGAAGTATGAGGCAGTGCACTACTTAAAATACTGACACTGCATGAAACTATGTGTAATAGAGAGGTATAGTGCAATGTGTGTAACATAAAGGTAAGGGGCAATGTTTGTGATACAGATTTATACAGATGGTATACTTGGACAGAGGGGTGGCGGTGGACGTGGTATACTTGGACAGAGGGGTGGCGGTGGACGTGGTATACTTGGACAGAGGGGTGGCGGTGGACATGGTATACTTGGACAGAGGGGTGGAGGTGGACATGGTATACTTGGAAAGAGGGGTGGCGGTGGACATGGTATACTTGGACAGAGGGGTGGCGGTGGATGTGGTATACTTGGACAGAGGGGTGGCGGTGGACGTGGTATACTTGGACAGAGGGGTGGCGGTGGACATGGTATACTTGGACAGAGGGGTGGCGGTGGACGTGGTATACTTGGACAGAGGGGTGGCGGTGGACGTGGTATACTTGGACAGAGGGGTGGCGGTGGACATGGTATACTTGGACAGAGGGGTGGAGGTGGACATGGTATACTTAGAAAGAGGGGTGGCGGTGGACATGGTATACTTGGACAGAGGGGTGGCGGTGGATGTGGTATACTTGGACAGAGGGGTGGCGGTGGACGTGGTATACTTGGACAGAGGGGTGGCGGTGGACATGGTATACTTGGACAGAGGGGTGGCGGTGGACATGGTATACTTGGACAGAGGGGTGGAGGTGGACGTGGTATACTTGGAAAGAGGGGTGGCGGTGGACATGGTATACTTGGACAGAGGGGTGGCGGTGGATGTGGTATACTTGGACAGAGGGGTGGCGGTGGACGTGGTATACTTGGACAGAGGGGTGGCGGTGGACATGGTATACTTGGACAGAGGGGTGGCGGTGGACATGGTATACTTGGACAGAGGGGTGGAGGTGGATGTGGTATACTTGGACAGAGGGGTGGCGGTGGACATGGTATACTTGGACAGAGGGGTGGCGGTGGACGTGGTATACTTGGACAGAGGGGTGGAGGTGGACGTGGTATACTTGGAAAGAGGGGTGGCGGTGGACATGGTATACTTGGACAGAGGGGTGGCGGTGGATGTGGTATACTTGGACAGAGGGGTGGCGGTGGACGTGGTATACTTGGACAGAGGGGTGGCGGTGGACATGGTATACTTGGACAGAGGGGTGGCGGAGGACATGGTATACTTGGACAGAGGGGTGGAGGTGGACGTGGTATACTTGGACAGAGGGGTGACGGTGGACGTGGTATACTTGGACAGAGGGGTGGCGGTGGACATGGTATACTTGGACAGAGGGGTGGAGGTGGACGTGGTATACTTGGACAGAGGGGTGGCGGTGGACGTGGTATACTTGGACAGAGGGGTGGCGGTGGACGTGGTATACTTGGAAAGCATTTGACACAGTTCCTCACACATGGCTAATGTGTAAGGTAAAGTCTACAGGCTTGGAAAAATCTGTATGTAAATGGGTAGAAAACTGGCTAAAGGATGGTATTCAGAGAGTAGTGATTAATGATTCATACTCTGAATGGTCTGGGGGTGTCAGTGGTGTACCCCAAGGTTCAGTGTTGGGACTCTTACTTTTTAATTTATAAACACTATAGGGTCTGGGATTATAAATCCCATTTCAGTCTTTGCAGATGACACCAAGCTGTGCAGTGGAATAACGTCCTTACAGGATATCTCCAACTTACAAGCCGACCTCAATGCTCTGTGTAATTGGGCAACTATGTGGCAAATGAGGTTTAATGTTGATAAATGTAAGGTTCTGCACTTGGGGGCTAAGAATATGCATGTATCATACATACTAGGGGGGTACAACTGGGGGAATCAATGGTGGAGAAGGATCTGGGGGTTCTGGTAGATCACAAGCTTAATAATGGCAGCAATGCCAAGCTCTGGGTTCTAAAGTGAGCAAAATCCTCTCTTGTATTAAAAGAGGTATAGACTCCAGAGAGAGAGATATCATTTCCCCCGATACAAATCATTAGTAAGACCTCATCTGGAATATGCAGTTCAGTTTTGGGTGCCAATTCACAAAAAGAACATTGGGGAAATGGAGAAAGTACAGAGAAGGGCAACCAAACTGATAAAAGGCATGGAGGAGCTCAGCTATGAGGAAAGATTAGAGGAACTGAATGTATTCTGTCTTGAGAAGAGGAGATTAAGGGGGGATATGATCTCCATGTATAATACATAAGGGGGATATGATCTCCATGTATAATACATAAGGGGGGGATATGATATCCATGTATAATACATAAGGGGGGATATGATCACCATGTATAATACATAAGGGAGGATATGATCTCCATGTATAATACATAAGGGGGGATATGATCTCCATGTATAATACATAAGGGAGGATATGATCTCCATGTATATTACATAAGGGGGATATGATCTCCATGTATAATACATAAGGGGGATATGATCTCCATGTATAATACATAAGGGGGGATATGATCACCGTGTATAATACATAAGGGGGGATATGATCTCCATGTATAATACATAAGGGGGATATGATCTCCATGTATAATACATAAGGGGGGATATGATCTCCATGTATATTACATAAGGGGGATATGATCTCCATGTATAATACATAAGGGGGATATGATCTCCATGTATAATACATAAGGGGGGATATGATCACCGTGTATAATACATAAGAGGGATATGATCTCCATGTATAATACATAAGGGGGGATATGATCTCCATGTATAATACATAAGGGGGGATATGATCTCCATGTATAATACATAAGGGGGATGTGATCTCCATGTATAATACATAAGGGGGATATGAACACCATGTATAATACATAAGGGGGGATATGATCTCCATGTATAATACATAAGGGAGGATATGATCTCCATGTATAATACATAAGGGGGGATATGATCTCCATGTATAATACATAAGGGGGGATATGATCTCCATGTATAATACATAAGGGGGGATATGATCTCCATGTATAATACATAAGGGGGGATATGATCTCCATGTATAATACATAAGGGAGGATAGGAGCTCCATGTATAATACATAAGGGGGATATGATCTCCATGTATAATACATAAGGGGGGATAGGATCTCCATGTATAATACATAAGGGGGGATATGATCTCCATGTATAATACATAAGGGGGGATATGATCACCTTGTATAATACATAAGAGGGATATGATCTCCATGTATAATACATAAGGGGGGATATGATCACCATGTATAATACATAAGGGAGGATATGATCTCCATGTATAATACATAAGGGGGGATATGATCTCCATGTATAATACATAAGGGGGGATATGATCTCCATGTATAATACATAAGGAGGGATATGATCTCCATGTATAATACATAAGGGGGGGATATGATCTCCATGTATAATACATAAGGGGGATATGATCACCATGTATAATACATAAGGGGGGATATGATCTCCATGTATAATACATAAGGGGGGATATGATCTCCATGTATAATACATAAGGGGGGATATGATCACCATGTATAATACATAGGGGGGGATATGATCTCCATGTATAATACATAAGGGGGGATATGATCTCCATGTATAATACATAAGGGGGGATATGATCACCATGTATAATACATAAGGGGGGATATGATCACCATGTATAATACATAAGGGGGGATATGATCTCCATGTATAATACATAAGGGGGGATATGATCTCCATGTATAATACATAAGGGGGATATGATCTCCATGTATAATACATAAGGGGGATATGATCACCATGTATAATACATAAGGGGGGATATGATCACCATGTATAATACATAAGGGGGATATGATCTCCATGTATAATACATAAGGGGGATATGATCTCCATGTATAATACATAAGGGGGATATGATCTCCATGTGTAATACATAAGGGGGATATGATCACCATGTATAATACATAAGGGGGATATGATCTCCATGTGTAATACATAAGGGGGATATGATCTCCATCTATAATACATAAGGAGGGATATGATCACCATGTATAATACATAAGGGGGGATATGATCTCCATGTATAATACATAAGGGGGATATGATCTCCATGTATAATACATAAGGGAGGATATGATCTCCATGTATAATGCATAAGGGGGGATATGATCTCCATGTATAATACATAAGGGGGGATATGATCTCCATGTATAATACATAAGGGGGATATGATCACCATGTGTAATACATAAGGGGGGATATGATCTCCATGTATAATACATAAGGGGGATATGATCTCCATGTGTAATACATAAGGGGGATATGATCACCATGTATAATACATAAGGGGGATATGATCTCCATGTGTAATACATAAGGGGGATATGATCTCCATCTATAATACATAAGGAGGGATATGATCACCATGTATAATACATAAGGGGGGATATGATCTCCATGTATAATACATAAGGGGGGATATGATCTCCATGTATAATACATAAGGGGGATATGATCTCCATGTATAATACATAAGGGAGGATATGATCACCATGTATAATACATAAGGGAGGATATGATCTCCATGTATAATGCATAAGGGGGGATATGATCTCCATGTATAATACATAAGGGGGGGATATGATCTCCATGTATAATACATAAGGGGGATATGATCTCCATGTATAATACATAAGGGGGGATATGATCACCATGTATAATACATAAGGGGAGATATGATCTCCATGTATAATACATAAGGGGGATATGATCTCCATGTATAATACATAAGGGGGGATATGATCACCATGTATAATACATAGGGGGGGATATGATCTCCATGTATAATACATAAGGGGGGATATGATCTCCATGTATAATACATAAGGGGGGATATGATCTCCATGTATAATACATAAGGGGGGATATGATCTCCATGTATAATACATAAGGGGGGATATGATCTCCATGTATAATACATAAGGGGGGGATATGATCTCCATGTATAATACATAAGGGGGGATATGATCTCCATGTATAAGTACATCAGTGGTTCATATAGTGAACCCGGTGTAGTTATTCACCCTGAGGTCATCACAGAGGACAAGGGGGCACTTTTTACATCAGGTGGAAAAGAAATTTAATCTCCAAACATGGAAAGGTTTCTTCACAGTGAGAGCTGTGAAAATGTGGAATAGACTCCCTCAAGAGTTGGTTCTGGCCAGCTCAGTGGATTGCTTTAAAAAATTCCTGGATTGTTTCCTAGATACACAGAAAATAACTGAATATAACATTTATAGGTAAAGGTGATCCAGGGAATATCCGATTGCCTCTCGGGGGATCAGGAAGGAATTTTTTCCCAGCAGAAGCAAATTGGATCATGCTTTGCTCGTTTGTTTTTGCCTTCCTCTGGATCAACTGTGGGTGAAGGATTATAATTTTTTTTGGTTGAACAGGATGGACTTTTGTCTTTTTTCAGCCAGACTAACTATGTAACTATATACAGTTGTGTCCAAAATTATTCAACCCCCAATGCTGTAAAGGGGTTTAGGGACTATAGTGTACATTTGGAATTGTATTCAGAATCAAATCCTACAAGGACGTTGTAACTACCCAAATGCAACTAAAATGACATCAATTGTTTATGTAATACAGTAGTAAATGGTTCTTATGTGGTTTCTTCATTGCCACAATTATTCAACCCCTTAAAGACTACCACTCTGAAGAACAGAGGTTCATACAGGTGCTTTCCATCAGGTATTGAAAACACCTGTGGATGTCACCGAGCAGCAATCAAGCATAATAAGCACCAATTAGGCAGCTTTAAAATGACTGTGATACTCAGCTCCTTCTAGACATTTACTGGTGTGGTTACAAACATGGTGAAGGCAAGAGAATGGTCCAGGAAGACAAGAGAAGAGGTGATTTCTCTTCACAGGAAGGGCAATGGCTATAAGAAGATTGCAAAGATGTTAAACATACCAAGAGACACCTTAGGAAGCATCATTCGCAAATTCAAGGCAAAGGGCACTGTTGAAACGCTACCTGGTCGTGGCAGAAAGAAGATGCTGACTTCGACTGCTGTGCGCTACCTGAAGCGTAGAGTGGAGAGAAGTCCCCGTGTGACTGCTGAGGAACTGAGAAAAGATTTGTCAGATGTGGGTACAGAAGTTTCAGCCCAGACAATAAGACGCACACTGCGTAATGAAGGCCTCCGTGCCAGAACTCCCAGGCGTACCCCCTTGCTGTCTCCAAAGAATAAGAAGAGTCGACTGCAGTATGCCAAAAGCCATGTGGACAAACCACAAAAGTTGTGGGATAGTGTTCTGTGGACTGATGAAACAAAATTAGAACTGTTTGGGCCCATGGATCAACGCTATGTTTGGAGGAGGAAGAACAAGGCCTATGATGAAAAGAACACCTTGCCTACTGTGAAGCATGGTGGAGGGTCAATCATGCTTTGGGGCTGTTTTGCTTCTGCAGGTACAGGGAAGCTTCAGCGTGTGCAAGGTACCATGAATTCTCTTCAGTACCAGGAGATATTGGATGGAAACGTGATGCAGTCCGTCACACACCTGAGGCTTGGGAGACGTTGGACCTTTCAACAGGACAATGATCCCAAGCATACCTCCAAGTCCACTAGAGCATGGTTGCAGAGGAAAGGCTGGAACATTTTGGAGTGGCCATCGCAGTCACCAGACTTAAATCCGATTGAGAACCTCTGGTGGGACTTAAAGAAAGCAGTTGCAGTGCGCAAGCCTAAGAATGTGACTGAACTGGAGGCCTTTGCCCATGAAGAATGGGCGAAGATACCCGTAGATCGCTGCAAGACACTTGTGTCAAGCTATGCTTCACGTTTAAAAGCTGTTATAACTGTAAAAGGATGCTGTACTAAGTACTAAGATTGAATGTCACTTGGGGGTTGAATAAAACTGATAATGCTGTGAGCACAGAAAAGACATTTGTGGTTATTTCATTATAACTGTTATGTTATATTTGTCTGACCTACAAGTGCCTCTTTAATGTAAATGTAAGCAAGATGACTGAATGATCAAAAGCAATGTCAAACTGGCCAAAACACTCAATTTCAGTGGGGGTTGAATAATTTTGGACACAACTGTATAAGGGGATGCATGTAATAGGGAGGTATAAGGCACTGTATGTAAAAGAGAGTGATGAGGTAAGAGGCACTGTTTATAATACAAATGTATAAGGCACTGCACATAAAAGAGAGGTATACCGTACTGTGTGCAACAGAGAGGTATAGGGTGATGCAGAGGCGTAACTAGAACCTTTAGAGCCCTGTTGCAAGAAACCATGATGCCCCCCTGACCCCTGGCCAGGGTCCTTTCCTCCAAGCCCGGTGACAGAATGCCAGAGCCCAGTACCAAGTGCGACCTTTGCAACCCAATAGTTTCACCACTGGTATCAGTAGTTTTTTTATGTTTGTTACTTTTTTATTTATTTTTTTGCCATTTTTTTTTTCAACAATATTTTTATTATTTTTTTTACAATTACATTTTTGGGAAGCCCTGTGGGGGGCTTTGGTGAGATATCAGGGGTCTAAACAGACCTCTGATGTTCTACCTTTGAGACAGAGAAAGCCGATTAAGGACACGGCCCTCAATTTCCATCTCTGCAGCCTCAGCAGTACAAAATGAACGGACAGGAATAGCCCTGTACAGAGCTTCCCATTCATTCACAAACTGAAGCATAGTAAACACAGTTTACTATGCTTTAGTTATAAATGAACAGAGACAGTGATCGGTACAGATCACTGACCCTATTCATTCAGACAAGAAAGGGGATGGTAAATTAACTATTTACCATCCCCCTCCTCTCTCTCCATTTTGACAGATCCCCCACAGCAGCCGGGGGGAGATGGGAGGGGGGAACCCAGCAGAGTTGTGGGGGGTTGAGGGAGGGCCATGAGAGAGCATGGGGGTGCAGGACAGAGTACAGGGCGCCAAGAGAGAGCAAAGGGGCTCGGGGACAGCAGAAAGAAGCTGGATAGGAGGGGCGGCAGGGGTGGCATAGAGAGGAACGGATCCCCCGCATTTTTCTCCTGCAGCCGTTGAAGCCATTGAAGGGAGAGGAGGAAAAGCGGGCATTCAGCGGCTGAAGGAGAAAAATGGAGGGGATCAGTTTCTCTATATGCTACCCCTGCCGTCTCTCCTATCCAGGTGTACAGGGGAGTCGCACAAGCCCTCTGGAGCATGAGACTGGGTCGCAATTGTGACCACCGAGACCCCTGTAGTTACACCCCTTGGGTGAGGTGTGTAATACAGAGGAAAGAGGCACGGTTTGTTATTCTGATGTATAAGACGCTGCATGTAATACAGATGCATAAAGCACTGCATGTAATAGAGAGGTATAAGGCACTGTGTGTAATAGAGAGGTATAGGGTAATGTGTGTAACATATTGGTATGAGACACTGCTTGTGATACCAATGAGATCTGCTCTCCAGCACACTTAGCTCACTCTACAGCAGCCATGTTACCAGTTATATCTGCTCTCCAGTGCACACAGCACACTCCCCAGTATGCATTTCAAGTGTGATATCTGCTCTCCACTACAAACAGCACACTTCACATTATCCATGTCACCAATGATATCTGCTCTCCAGCACACATAGCTCACTCACCAGTATCCATGTCACCAGTGATATCTGCTCTCCAGCACACATAGCTCACTCACCAGTATCCATGTCACCAGTGATATCTGCTCTCCAGCACACATAGCTCACTCACCAGTATCCATGTCACCAGTGATATCTGCTCTCCGGCACACATAGCTCACTCACCAGTATCCATGTCACAAGTAGGAGCTGCACTTCAGTACACACAGCTCACCCCTCAGTATCCGTGTCACCAGTGCTATCTGCTCTCCAGTACACACAGCTCACCCCTCAGTATCCGTGTCACCAGTGCTATCTGCTCTCCAGTACACACAGCTCACCCCTCAGTATCCGTGTCACCAGTGCTATCTGCTCTCCAGTACACACAGCTCACCCCTCAGTATCCGTGTCACCAGTGCTATCTGCTCTCCAGTACACACAGCTCACCCCTCAGTATCCGTGTCACCAGTGCTATCTGCTCTCCAGTACACACAGCTCACCCCTCAGTATCCGTGTCACCAGTGCTATCTGCTCTCCAGTACACACAGCTCACCCCTCAGTATCCGTGTCACCAGTGCTATCTGCTCTCCAGTACACACAGCTCACCCCTCAGTATCCGTGTCACCAGTGCTATCTGCTCTCCAGTACACACAGCTCACCCCTCAGTATCCGTGTCACCAGTGCTATCTGCTCTCCAGTACACACAGCTCACCCCTCAGTATCCGTGTCACCAGTGCTATCTGCTCTCCAGTACACACAGCTCACCCCTCAGTATCCGTGTCACCAGTGATATCTGCTCTCCAGTACACACAGCTCACCCCTCAGTATCCGTGTCACCAGTGATATCTGCTCTCCAGTACACACAGCTCACCACTCAGTATCCGTGTCACCAGTGATATCTGCTCTCCAGTACACACAGCTCACCCCTCAGTATCCGTGTCACCAGTGATATCTGCTCTCCAGTACACACAGCTCACCACTCAGTATCCGTGTCACCAGTGATATCTGCTCTCCAGTACACACAGCTCACCACTCAGTATCCGTGTCACCAGTGATATCTGCTCTCCAGTACACACAGCTCACCACTCAGTATCCGTGTCACCAGTGATATCTGCTCTCCAGTACACACAGCTCACCACTCAGTATCCGTGTCACCAGTGATATCTGCTCTCCAGTACACACAGCTCACCCCTCAGTATCCATGTCACCAATGAGATCTGCTTTCCAGTATACACAACTCACTTTCCAGTATGCATGTCACAAGGGATATCTGTTCTCCAGTACACTACAATCCTTAGTATCCATTTCACCGGTGATATCTGCTTTCCAGTACACACACTTCACCCCTCAGTATCTATTTCACCAGTGATATCTGTTCTCTAGTACACACACTTCACTCCCCCATATCCATCTCACCAATGAGACCTGCTCTCCAGCACACACAGCACACTCCCCCGTATCCCTGTCACCAATGAGATCTGCTTTCCAGTACAAACACTTCATTGCCCAGTATCCATGTCACCAGTGATATCTGCTCTCCAGTACACACATTTCATATCCAAGTCACAAGTAAGACCTGTTCTCCAGTACACAGCTCATTCTCCAGTATCCATGTCACCAGTGATATCTGCTCTCCAGTACACACAGCTCATTCTCCAGTATCCATGTCACCAGTGATATCTGCTCTCCAGTACACACAGCTCATTCTCCAGTATCCATGTCACCAGTGATATCTGCTCTCCAGTACACACAGCTCATTCTCCAGTATCCATGTCACCAGTGATATCTGCTCTCCAGTACACACAGCTCACATTCAGCATCCATGTCACCAGTGATATCTGTACTGCAGTATACACAGCTCACTCCCCAGTATCCATTTCCCCAGTGAGATTACCCCTGAAATCTATTTCATTAAGCCCAGGTTCACACCTCTGTGGTGCCGAACATCTCATTTGATTCGCACAGGAACCACGCCCTGTGCAAATCACATGCGAATTCTCTGCGGTGTGATTTGAGCCAAATCGCACCACATCTGCACCAAAAATGTGCAGGACCCTTTTTTTTGTCTGCACTAGAATCGGATAGCAGGGGTATTCACACCTATGCGATCCGATTCTGCACATCGCACCGCATTTTGTGAACCAATTTCTGGGTGTTGTTCACTTAACATACACACCCGCAGCAGTTCACATGAACGGGTTCGATTCTGATGCGGTGCGGACTTCGCACAGGAACCGCTGCAAATTCCTCACCCCATTAGTGTGAACCCGGGCTGAGTGTGCACTTCAACTCTAACAGCTCATCCCCTGGGACTTGTGGTCCAGAACATGCAGCTCACACTTCCATATTCATGTCACATAATAGATCTGAGCTTACATCCCAGAAACTATATCACCAGTGTGTATTACATTTCAGCACGGGAAAGTCACTCCCAAGTCTCCATGCCAGCAGCAAGATCTGCACTTCAGCACGCCCAGGCTACTACCAAATGTCCATGCCACCGGTTAACTTTGACATCCCAGTACACACACATTTGCACACCTAAACTTCAGCTTTAAATGCTATGAATATTCCAAATTAAATCTACTCTGAATGAAACTGATAGAGACTCACTCTTGTCTGGATCACGATACCAGGCATTGGTGCTAGTGTTCAGGCAAGGCTTATCAGATCACACCAAGGATGAGCTGGCCTGGAGAAACCTTCTACCTGACCTGGATGACTTGGATAGCCAGTGTATCAGGATTGACATAACTTCCAGTAAAGGTCATGAGCAGGGGCTGACTGACAACTCATGGGGCCCCCGGGCAATAGGGGATCATGGGGCCCCTGTGTCCTTGCCCAAACTCAACAAAGCCCATGAAAAAAGGTACCAGGGCATCTCATGGGACCCCCTACTGATCCCAAGCCCTCAGGCAGTGCCCGAGTTCCCAAATGGTCAGTCCGCCCCTGGTCATGAGAATTCCAACATCTACTAGGACCTATTCATTTGGCTCCCAAATTACAAACCAGTCTCCTTTCCATTAAGGATACTCTGCAGGTGGAGTAGTTGCAGCTCTCTCAGAAGGAGTGAGCTTGCCATTGTTCCAGTAATAATAATCGTTGTTTATATTGCACCAATGAAGGACATTACATCAGTAACTGCTTTTTGAAGCACCCAAACTCCAACACCAAGAGAATCTGGGAGAAGGATTCCTAGGCAGTGCAGAATCCTCTCCACCTGTGCAGACTCAAGCTTTCTTGGACACTGGTGCAGCTAAAAATTTGATGGAGCATGCTCTCGTAGAGAAATTTTGAATGTCACTTGAATCTAAACAAATAAATAAATCTCTGGCATTATCCCTTTTGGTTTCAGTTGTAAATGGAGTCACGACTGGTATGCCATCACGTTCTTCATTATGCATGTGGAAGCCCTCCACACAGAGGACAATACATGTTCCCCAGGTCCATTATTATTCCTGTTGGGTCTTCCATGACTTTGCACTGATGCACCTGTTTCAGAAAGAATTGGTGATATACAGTACAGTACTCTCCTGGGGGAGTATCAGAGGAATATCCAAAAAATTTTCTTTGCCCCTGCCAGTCTATTCCACAGCTACCATTAATTCCCTGTCTGATTTTCCCCAGTAGTATTGGGAGTTTACAGACATTTTTTATAAACAGCAAGCTGAGACATTGACACCTCATTGGCCCTATGATTGCACCACTGTCTTGGACTGTCCTGACGTATCTTGGCCATTCTTCTGTGGGAGTTGAAGTGGTCCCTTCAAAATCTATTACCCCATAAGAGTTAATAGCTTTGAAGATGTGTCTTTAAGAGTGGCGACATTGTCTAGAAGGAACACTCCTCATCTCTATAACTATCTACATTGATAAGAACCTCCAGTATCTTCAGACAGTAAAAAGGCTCGGTCCTTGTCAGACTTGCTGGGCTCTGTTCTTTTCCTGGATGATTTACTTTCTTCTATTACTCTAACCAGTAATATACCAGTAGATGCGATGTTCCATTCCTTTGAGGAGGACGTGGAGCACCAGCATGTAGACCTTTGTACTTTAAGAACTTTGGTAGAAAATCCTACAGTAGGGCATTCTTCAAAGCTGGCTGGGCTCCAGGGCCTGCTTATGACTAAACTCTTGGATTCCTCTTAAAGATCTTCATCCTCCTTAGTTACTGAAACATTTCCACCATCAATTGCCCAGAAAGCCAAGGGAGGAGCCCTAAGAGTGGGGGTACTGTCACAGTTTGCTGTCCACAAAACCAATTTGTGTCACTACCTGCATCTGTTCATTGTGCAGGGTCACTCTATTGTTTCGTACTTAGGCCCCACCTAATGCCTATTCATCTGTGGAACAGCTTTCTAAATCCCTGGTATACTGCTGTAGATCTTTTTGGGTCTGCATGCTTAGATGTTTTGCAGTCTCCTGGTTCTTAGAGAGAAGTGCTGCTGTACTCCTTCTGAGATCATTTGTTTGTGCCCTCTCTCCACTGTTGCCACTTTAAGTACTGTTTGACCAAGGACCTCAAACCCATTAAGCCCATCATTCCTTGTGGGGTGGTGTGATGAACAATGGGCAGTTCCTTGGACCCTGCGCCTCAGCCCTCTTAGAGGCGTATCACCCTCCTAATTAGCTAGGGGAAGCTCTAACTTTGATTGTTAGACAGGGGCTGAGCAGCAGTTCAGGTGCAACAGTCAGAGGGAGGTTACATTTTGTTTGCAGCTGAGATGCTCTGCAGGCCAGCCTCTCTGGAATTTCCACCTGCTCTAGAACTTTGGAGAAAGGTCTAGAAGCAGTGGGTAGATCTGAGGAGTGGCTGGCTTGTACTCTTAAGGGATCCTGACCAATCCCCAAGAGGAGTCTTGGCAAGGGGCCAGGACAACCCTTAAAAGTGTGAGAGCCTGCTCAGCTGCAGGAGAGTTCGGGTGGAAAATGGAGAAATAGGCTGAAGTGCAGGAGCCTGAGAGGGGGCCCAGATGGGAGAGGGGCTCACCTACAGGAAGAGGAGCTGGACAGGAAGGAAACCTGCACCCTCCCCTACCCCCTGAGAGAGGACCACGTGAGCAGCAGAGGAGAAGCAGCCCGGTTAGAAGGTTTGGTAGCAGCCACAGAATCTATAATAGCACAGGAGAGGGACAAGTGAGTAAAACTACACCCCCTGGGCAAGATAGGGGAAGGAACACTCTGGTGGGAAACCAGATTAACAAACCTGCTGGGACTGTCTTTCTTTTACAGTGGCAGAACTGGATCCCCTGTATAGAGATTTCCTTCAGGCAGCCAGACTGAGGAATATTTGGGGTCTGGAGAGGTACACTGGGAGAAGTTGACTAGCTCTCTAATAGAGACTGTGTTGCAGTGAACTTGTAAATAGTTCCAGGAAGTTGTCCTCAATTCATCGGTTCTATTTGCATCCCATATACCCCTTTCCCCATCCAGGTTGATATCCCCTTAATAAAATATCAAAAACTAGCTCAAGGACTGATTTCTGACTCCTGGATGCAAGTCTGTGAGAAATGCACGTTGCTGGCTATGCAGGACTATAGGGGGGCCCAAACCTTCAGCAACTCCTCCTACAGAGGCCTACATTGACTTGGTGACGTGGGGGTTTATTTACTAAAGCTGCAGAGTGCAAAATCAGGCTCATTTCTGCATAGAAACCATTCAGCTTCTAACCTCAGCTTGTTCAATTAAGTGTTACTAAAGCCACAACAGTAAAATCAGTCTGTATATACAGTAAAGCATGCTTGTTACACTCACTGTGGAACCTAAGGGGTTAATCCTCAGCATTGTATAAAAAGGATGTTTGATCCTGACTTCTATGATCCTCCCCTTCTTCCATGATTTCATCTCCTGATAGAACACAGCTTTGGGGACACTCTGCACATGCTCAGTTTGGTGTGTTTTGCTAGAGAGTTTTTTCTTTTCTTTGGGAGAGTGCACATGATCAGCACAGGGCCAATCAGCACTGTCCAAACAGAGGGTCAGAGGTTATGCAACCTCATAGGACAGTCGGAGGAGAAAAAAAACTCCTCCTACACGCTTTAACCAGTGCTCTGCTGGATACTGATAGAAGTCAAAAGTCTGTTCTAACTTCTGATGAGAAAAGGTATTTAGCTGTTGGCATTTACTTAAATAATTGCATTTCCATGACTGTGTACTGTGGCAGACCTGATAGAGTCCTGGGTTTAATAACACTTTAAGCTTTGGCAATAAAATCTGGAAGCTGATTGGTTTCTATGCAGAAGTGAGCCTGATTTTGCATTCTCCAGTACTAGTAAATAAACCACAGAGGGTCCATATTTTATGACAGTTTGCTCAGGCCATGAGCAGCTGCCTTTCAGCAAGGACTGATTTTTGTTGGTCCAAAAGATTCAAGTGAAGTTGTGTAAGGTCCACTACGTCTGTCAAAGTCTTCTTATTACAACCAGTGATAATATCACTGCATTACACATAATAAATCAGTCCTCTTTATTTCATGCAATGTCTCATATGTCTGTATTCCATACAGTGCCTGATACCTTTCTATTTCACACAATGCTTCTCTCATTGATCAGTGTGACAGGACGTGAGGGTAAATCTCTCTAATGGATCTATGGAAAGCAGTAAAAACCTGTTGGGGGTTCTATCTCTTCCCACTCTATCCAAAACTAAGAAAATACGTTTTTGCTGGACCTAACCTCTTTTACAATTTTCACAAACATGTTAAAATACACATTTTTTGCAAGAAACTTACTTTAAACTCTCAACAATTACAGTATCTCACAGAAGTGGGTACACCCCTCACATTTTTGTAAATATTTTATTATATCTTTTCGTGTGACAACACTGAAGAAGTGACACTTTGCTACAATGTAGCGTAGTGAGTATACAGCTTGTATAACAGTGTAAATTTGCTGTCCCCTCAAAATAACTCAACACACATCCATTAATGTCTAAACTACTGGCAACAAAAGTGAGTGCACCCCTAAGTGAAATTGTCCAAATTGGGTCCAATATTTTGTGTGGCCACCATTATTTTCCAGCACTGCCTTAACCCTCTTGGGCATGGAGTTCACCGGAGCTTCACAGGTTGCCACTGGAGTACTCTTTCACTCCTCCATGATCGAGCTGGTGGATGTTAGAGACCTTGCGCTCCTCCACCTTCCATTTGAGGATGCCCCACAGATGCTCAATAGGGTTTAGGTCTGGAGACATGCCTGGCCAGCCCGTCACCTTTTGCCCTCAGCTTCTTTAGCAAGGCAGTGGTCATCTTAGATGTGCGTTTGGGGCTGTTATCATGTTGGAATACTGCCCTGCGGCCCAGTCTTCGAAGAGAGGGATCATGCTCTACTTCAGTATGTCACAGTACATGTTGGCATTCGTGGTTCCCTCAATGAACTGTAGCTCCCCAGTGCCGGCAGCACTCATGCAGCCCCAGACCATGACACTCCCACCACCATGCTTGACTGTAGGCAAGACACACTTGTCTTTGTACTCCTCACCTGGTTGCCGCCACACGCGTTTGACACCATCTGAACCAAATAAGTTTATCTTGGTCTCATCAGTACACAGGACATGGTTCCAGTAATCCATGTCCTTAGTCTGCTTGTCTTCAGCAAACTGTCTTTCGTGTACATCATCTTTAGAAGAGACTTCCTTCTGGATTGACAGCCATGCAGATCAATTTGATGCAGTGTGCCTCACCCCTTCAACCTCTGCAGAAATGCTGACAGCACTCATACGTCTATTTCCCAAAGACATCCTCTGGATATGACACTGAGCACATGCACTCAACTCGACCATGGCAAGGCCTGTTCTGAGTGGAACCTGTCCTGTTAAACCGTATAAAACTGTATGGTCTTGGCCACCGTGCTGAAGCTCAGTTTCAGGGTCTTGACAATCTTCTTAAAAACTAGGCCATCTTTATGTAGAGCAACAATTCTTTTTTTCAGATCCTTAGAGAGTTCTTTGCCATGAGGTGCCATGTTGAACTTCCAGTGACCAGTATGAGAGAGTGAGAGCGATAACACCAAATTTAACACACCTGCTTGCTCCCCATTCACACCTGAGACCTTGTAACTCTAACGAGTCACATGACTCATGAGGGAAAATGGCTAATTGGGCCCAATTTGGGCATTTTCACTTAGGGGTGTACTCACTTTTGTTGCTAGTGGTTTAGACATTAATGGTATCCGGTGGTACTGTATACCCTGTTATTAAAGGCCCACATCAGTTCAGGTAGGTATTCGGGCCACCGAGCCTTTTGGCGGTCCTCCAGAGTCCGCAGCATCTGGAGCAAGGTGCGGTTGAACCGCTCGCACGCCCCGTTTCCCTGGGGGTGAATAGGGTGGTGCGGGAACATTCGATCCTATACAGTTGGTACAACTCATTCATTAGAGTACTCTGAAAACATGCCCCCTGGTCCGAATGTATTCTCTGTGGACAACCGAACACCTGTATAAAGTGTTTGCAGACCGCTTCAGCGGCCGACTCTGCCGCCTGGTCTCTGGTGGGTACAGACACCGCATACTTTGTGAAGTGATCTGTCATGACTAGACAGTACGAGTGTCCCGAGGTACAGTACCCAATCTGTACATAATCGATCATAAGGAGCTCTAGGGGTGCTGATGTTTGGATGGCCTGGACAGGAGCCTACTGTTTAGTACTCTTACTCAGCCCGCAGGGCCAACACTTAAGACAAGCCTCAGCCACCATGTCTGCCAAATCTGGACAGTACACGAGCCGTTGGAGCCACTTGAATGTTTTGTTGCTCCCAAAATGGGCACCCCTCTCATGGGCTTCCCAGGCAGCCTCCGGTCCCAATGACATGGGGGTGACAATCTGTCGCCGGTACTGCAACTCTGACTGCAAGTATATGGTCCGACACAGGAGGCCCTGGGTAACAGTCAGCTTATCCCACTGCCTCAACAACTTTTGTCCCTCGGGAGTCAGACGAGTGCGCTCTTCTGACCGAGGCCAGATCGTAGTCCGGACCCATTCTTTCACTTTCCACAGGTCCGGGCAGCTATTCTGGACCCTCTCCCAATCAGCCAACGTCTTTCCCAGCACCATTGGCATCCCGGACACCACCCCACTTGAATGTGCCACGTCCTGGAACATGGGTAATCGACCAACGGCAGGCGTTTCAGTGTCCTCTAGCTCCTCATTGGCACTCTGAGCCAATAACACTTGTGGCCTGACACAAACAGAGACCCTAACTAACTAACTATAGTTAGTTACATACAGTCATGGCCAAAAATATTTGTACCCCTGAATTTCTGTCAGATAATGCACCACTTTGCGCAGAAAATTGCTGCAATTACAAATGTTTAGGCATTCTCATGTTTACTACTTTTGTTTCTATTGGTATGGCACAAAAAAGTGGAGAAACAAAAAGGCAAATCTGACACATTCCACGCAAAGCCCCAAAAATGGACTATACAAAATTATTGGCACCCTCAATTTAATATTTGGTAGCACACCCTTGGAAAAAATAACTGCCATCAATGGCTTCCTGTAACCATCAAAGAGTTTCTTCTACCTCTCTACTGGAATTTTGGAGCACTCTTCTTTCACCAGCTGCTCCAGGTCTCTCAGATTGGAAGGGTTCCTTTTCCCAACTGCTGTTTTGAGATCTCTTCACAGGTGCTTTATGGGATTGAGATCTGGACTCATTGCTGGATTTTTTACGTTTCCGTGTCAGCAATGGGATCCTCCTGGGTCTCATACCATAGCGTCCCTTTTCATTCAGATGGTGACGTATAGTGCGAGCTGACACAGTTGTACCCTGTGCCTGAAGGTCAGCTTGAATTTGTCTGGAATTTGATTGAGATTTTTGAGCCAACATTCGAACAATCCTTTGTTGCAATCCTTGATCAATTTTTCTCTTTCATCCACATCCAGGGAGATTGATTACAGTGCCATGGGCTGTAAACATCTTGACAATGTTGTGCACAGTGGACACAGGAACATTAAGATTTCTGGAGATGTACTTGTAACCTTGTGTTGTCTATGCTTTTCCACACTTTTTGTTCTCAAATCCTCAGACAATTCTTTGCTGCTCTTTCTCTACTTTATGCTCCATGCGACACACAGAGACACACGACAGAAAGGTTGAGTCAAATTTTCACTATTTTAACTGGTTGCTGGTGTGATTTCTATATTGTCAGCACCTGTTAATTGATATAGGTGAGTTTAATTAGGAGCATCACAAACTTGGAATGCAATTATTTCTTACAATTTTGAGAAGGTGCCAATAATTTTGTCCAGTCCATCTTTTGGAGTTTTGTGTGGAATTTGGCTTTTTGTTTCTCCATTTTTTTTTGTGTCTTACCAATACAAACAAAAGAAATAAACATGAGAATGCCGAAACTTTAGTAATTGCAACACTTTTCTAGGTGAATTGGTGCATTATTTGACAGAAATGCAGGGGTGCCAATATTTTTGGCCATGACTGTATATGTGCATGCCTTATGTGTGTGCCTGCATTTGAGTGTGTGCATGGGGCAATGGGGGGTTGAGCGGGGGGGGGGACTTTTTATAAAGTTACAGCCTACAGCCACCTGGATCACTTTTACATAGCTTGCTTTAAACCCTTGACTACCAGAACATTTAAAAATGTACCTTGGTAGACATGGTGTAATGGGGTGGGCATGGGGGGGCTCGCAAATTTAAATCTGTACAATCTCTGTGAAATCTTCATTAAAGTGTATCTATATCCAAAACTTTATTTTTAGTGTTTCTGGTGATCCTGCTAAACTGTGTCCTATAGAAATTTCAGATGCCACACTATTGTGGTGCTCTGGTCATGCCCATACTTACCTCATTGGACCGCACCAGTCTGAACAACTTAAGCTCCTTTGCCTTGCTCCCATTTACCTCTAAACGTCTAGAGCACTTAGTCTACAACCATCTGATCTCCTACCACACTGACAACAACCTTGTTGACCCCTTACAAAACTCTGCTTCAGGCCTCCAAGACTCTGCTCTTTCCTATCCTCCTACCTATCACAGCGTTCCTTCAGTGTTGCCTACAACTCTATCTCCTCCTGTCTACTTCTTATTTCTTTTGGGACCACCCAAGGTTCTGTCCTTGGACTCCTTCTCTTCTCTATCCACACCTCCTCTCTTGGTCACTTCATAACCTCTCATGGCTTCCAATGCCATCTTTATGCTGATAACACCTAAATCTATCTCTCTACTCCCCATCTCACCATTTCAGTCTCCTCTCACATTACTAGCCAGGGGCAGACTGACAACTCATGGGGCCCCCAGGCAATAAGGGATCATGGGTCCCCTGTGTCCTCGCCCACACTTAAACCACACCCAAAAAAGCCTATGAAAGGTACCAGGGGCATCTCATGGGCCCCCTACTGACCCTGGGCCCTCGGGCGGTGCCCGAGTTCTCGAATGGTCAGTCCGCCCCTGTTACTAGCGTATTAACATATTAACAAATCATTAGTATGGATGTCACATCACTGAAACTCAATCTTTCTAAAATGGAGCAGATAATTCTCTTCAAATATTCCCTCTCCCCTGACTTATCAATCGAGATCAACAATACAACTATCAGTCCCTTCCCTCATGCCAAGTTGCTAGGTTTAATCCTGGACTCTGACCTGACATTTCAGGCTCAGTGCCCCCCCTTCTCCAATCCCTTCACTGGCCTCTTCTCAGTGCCCCCCACCCCTCTCTGCCAATCCCTCCACTGGCTTCCGTTCAGTGTCCTCCACCCCTCTCTGCCAATCCCTCCACTGGTCTCCACTCAGTGTCCTCCACCCTTCTGCCAATCCCTCCACTGGCTTCCATTCAGTGCCCCCCACCCCTCTCTGCCAATCCCTCCACTGGTCTCCACTCAGTGTCCTCCACCCCTCTCTGCCAATCCCTCCATTAGTCCCTGCACAGTGTCCTCCACCCTTTTCTGCCAATTCTTCCACTGGTCTCCGCTCAGTGCCCCCCCTCTGCCAATCCCTCCACTGGCTTCCAAATGCCCAATGAATAAAATTGAAAGTACTAACAACAACATACAAAGCCATCCACTCCTGACCTACATCACCAACCTCATGCCAAAATATCAACCAAACCAACCTCTCTGCTCCTCCTAAGATTTCTAAATCTCTAGCTCCCTCGTCACCTCCTTCCATGCTATCTTCTGGACTTCTCCCATCCTCTGGAACTCCCTACCCCAATTTATCTGGCTATCTCCTATTCTGTCCACTTTTAGGAAATCCCAGAAAACTCATACCTTCAGGGAAGTCTATCCCACCTCCACCTAACAACTGAACTTTTCAGCACATCCCTCACAGTTATTACCACTTGTCTCTCCCTATTAGATTGTAAGCTCTCAGGAGCAGAGCCGTCCGAACCCTATTGTATTGAATTGCACTGTAACTCTACTGTCTCCCTTTTAATGTAAAGCACTGCACAAACTCTTGGTGCTATTTAAATCCTGTATAATAATACTTTTTCCTGGGGCAGGAAAAATTGGGTTTAGTTTCTATGAAGCTGTTCAATCAGTGCAACCAATGACATTGCAGCCCAGCACCCTAGCAACCAATGAAGTTGTGTGGCTGTACATTATCAGTTGCTAGTGTAGCACTACTCACATGAGGGCCGCTGTGTTTCTTGGTACCCATAAGCTCTGCACAGCCAGGCTGTGCTGTTCTCCTCATATTTGTTATTTAACTGTGCATTGTATCACCAATTCTTATTTCACCATGTTTGTTTCTATGTCTTGATCTGTTGCTGCCATCTGCTGGCCAGAATTTGCATGCTGCATGCCCATGTTATAGCTAGTAAGTGTTTTCTCTGCTGGGCGTGGTTTTAGGCAAGCCTTGGTTCTGGTCACTTCCTGCAGCCATTTTTATGTGCTTTATAGCTGTGTGACAGGACATTCAATTCCCTGGGCTTGTGAAGGCATCAGTTTTTGACCAGCAGTTAGCCTCAGGAAAGATATCACAGGACAGCATCAATACCTCTACTACCTTACAGTATTGTATCACTGTTTGTCGCTGTATTTTGGACCAAATAAACTCACGCTGATTTCATTCCCGTGTATACGTTTGGATCCATCTAACCTGAACATCTGCCGGTCCGGTCTGCTCCACTGCTTGGATACGAAGGTAGGAAGTTACACAGCCATTATCAGTTATACCTTCATTCGCCTTCATGTGGGGACAGAACAGTCAAAAACTGCCTTAAAGTCCATACCCCGCTACAGATTCCCTCAGAGTCCAGTACCACACTCAGGAATCTCCCTAGCAACAGGCCCACTTGCAGCAAATCTGCCCGGCTACAGTGCATGTCCCACAAGCCTATGCGGAAGCATTGCACATACGCAGTATCTATAGTCTCGCCTGGAAGTCCTCCACAACTCGCCAAGCCATTCCTAAAGTCCTATATTAACTTTTGCTCGCATAACAGAAGTACTGTTTATGCACGCTCCTTACATTGTTGTGGCCGCGCCAAAACCCCGCAATTCACTCTAAACATCTTAGAAATTTTATCAAAGTGCCCTATCGGAGCCGTGCTGCGATTTTCAGCGACCAATTCAAAACTTCATTTTCTTAAAGGGACGGCGCACCTTAAGTCAAAATGGCCGAAAAGGACTTTGCACAGTTCCCCAGTGATGAACTAAAGCAAATACAACCTGATACTGATCATTATGAAGGGCAGGGAACAGAATGCACACTTCCAGCAGAACAAGTCGTACGACCAAGACGCTCTCTCAAACCGACAGTAAAGGTCATTGAAAATTATCACACCACAAAGGATGAGCTATGTGATAACCTGGAGGAGCAATGGGAACGAGTTTCCTCCCTCATGTCCGGACTTAAATCCTCCTCAGGTGATGCCACAAGCTTACAAGTTGCCATCGGGCGGCTGGACACAGCTCAAGAAAGATACAATAGACTGTCCACAAGGTATATAACCTTTCTAAAAGACTCTAATATCGATGAAGCCCTATCATAACTGAGCAAGGCAGAATCAATAGCCAGACAAAGAGACGTCATGGTGCTGGATGTTAAAGGTAAAGCAGAACTCCGTATTTCTCATTTGTAAGAAACTAGATCACACAGATCAAATTCATCTAAACATTCCTCTCGGTCATACAAATCATCGTGCTCAAGAAGCTCAGCCTTGAGCGACAGATTACTAGAGGCCCGCATAAATGCAGAGCAATCCAAAGCGAGACGCTCCTTCACAGTAAAAGAAGCTCTTGCAAGAGCAGAGGCAGAGGCCAAGAGGACAGAAGCAGAGGCCAAGAGGGCAGAGGCAGCGGCAGAGGCCAAGAGGGCAGAAGCAGAAGCAGAGGCCAAGAGGGCAGAGGCAGCGGCAGAGGCCAAGAGGGCAGAAGCGGAAGCAGAGGCCAAGAGGGCAGAGGCAGAAGCCGAGGCCAAGAAGGCGGAAGCAGAGGCAGAGGCCAAGAGGGCAGAGGCAGAAGCAGAGGCCAAGAAGGCAGAAGCGGAAGCAGAGGCAGAGGCCAAGAAGGCAGAAGCGGAAGCAGAGGCTCGAATAAAGATTTTCGAATCGGAGATGCAGGAGGAAATTGCGTTAGCTAAAGTAAGACTACTTGAGCAAGCATTGAGCCAAGGTCTTGATCCAGTCTGCTCGCTACCACAGGAGATAGATGATCCAGTTGATCACACCAGTGACTATGTACTGAATCAGGTATCTGCGCCACCCCCAGTTTGCAGTACCGTCCAAGCCAACAACACTGAAACCTCCAAGTCAGCTCTGCCTGCGGTACCAGTGCCACCCACAGCACCCGAGCAACCTAATAACCGTTACCCGGATGTGCCCTCTCAAGGACGGTTGTTACAGCAAGATCGCTATCAGGCATTTTCTGGCCTACCTCCACAGCTCAAGCAGCAGTCATCACAATATACAGAGGCTAAACGACAGCTCAACCCTGCAGCTACATCATTCTACCCGTAAGCATCTCACCCTTTCACGCCAGGCAGCCCATACGCCCCAGGGGCATCACAAGTTGTCATGGCAACAAGCAGTGAGAAATCAGATATGTCTGAGTTTGCCAGGTTTATGGTAAGCAGAGAGCTAATCAACACCAGTCTCTCAAAATTTGATGACCGTGCAGAGAGCTACAGAGCTTGGAAGGCAACCTTCAAGGCCGCCATCGCTAACCTCAACCTAACCGCAGAGCAGGAGTTTGACCTCTTGATCAAATGGCTGGGCCCAGGCTCCACAAATCGTGTCAAGAGCCTCAGAACTGTCTACGTGGGACAAGCAGAAGCAGGTCTAGCTGTCGCCTGGCAGATACTCGAACGTACCTTCGGCAGTGCAGAAGCAATAGAGAAGGCCCTATTCAAGAGACTGCAGAACGTTCCAAGGATCAATCTCAAGGATGTCCAGAAGCTTCAGGATTTAAGTGATCTGCTCATGGAACTGGAGCTTGCCAAGGGTGACCCTCGTCTGTCCGGGCTGTGCTACCTGGATACAGCTCATGGAGTGAACCCAATTGTCGTGAAGCTACCATACAGTCTGCAAGAAAAGTGGGCGGCATCAGTCTCAAGGTACAAAAGAGAGCATGACATCACCTTTCCCCCATTTATTCACTTCTGTAGATTTATCGATGAACAGTCCCAGATGAGGAATGACCCCAGCCTCGACTTCCTGGAGTTCAACACTACAGCTTCAGCGACATCATCACCAAGGTGAGCAGCGTGAATGTTAGAAAGACTAACCTACCATCTTCTGCAGTACCCACGGGTAAACAGTACACCACCTCATCAGGAGATAAGACCTTCAATCGTGAATGCCCCATTCATAAAAAAACACACTCTCCGAACAAATGTAGAGGGTTTAGATCCAAAACCATACAGGAGCGCAAGAAAATCCTCACCGAGCTTGGGGTATGTTTCAGATGCTGCGCTTCATTGGAGCACATGGCTAAGGACTGTAAATTTGTCATCGAATGTGAGGAGTGTCATAGTGAAAGACATGCCTCAGCTATGCACCCAGTCCCACTCTCCAGAGATTCACCCACTGCCATCACCACCAGTCCTGCTCCAAGTGATGGCGGGGAGCCCCAAAATTACGCTAATGCAGCGACTGCTGTTTCCTGCTCATGCTTAAATGTATGTGGGGAGGGCCAGTGTGAGAAATGTTGTGCCCGAATATGCCTAATCAAGGTCTACCAGAGGGACTACCAGAAAAGACAGTAAAAATGTATGCCATCATCGACGACCAAAGCAACCGGTCCCTAGCAGGTCCTAAATTCTTTGAAGCCTTTGGAATAAAGGGATCATCCGAACCCTATACCTTAAACACCTGCTCGGGCCGCATAGAGACTAGCGGCAGAAGAGCACAAGGATTCATCGCTTCTCCTGTCAGTGGGGATACGGAAATACCCTTACCGACGCTGATCGAATGTGATCAAATACCCAACCATAGGGATGAGATTCCTACCCCAGAAGCTGCATTTCACCAACCTCACCTAAGGCACCTAGCCAACGTTATCCCACCTATGGATATCAACGCCGAGATTCTACTCCTGCTCGGCAGAGACAATCTAAGGGTACACAAGGTGCGTCAACAGTGTAATGGTCCTGACTATGCGCCATATGCCCAGAGACTGGACTTGGGATGGGTAATCATAGGAAATGTATGCTTAAATCAACCAAAAATCGACTCCTTCAAAACGTACGTGCGTGCAGATGGACGCACAACTTGCATTAAGCCGTGTCCTCATCACTATGAGGTGAGAGAGAAGTCTCCAAGCCTCGTACAACTACCTGACGTCATTACTCCCCTCTTTGCCGACAACTTGGGGAGATCAGTCTTTCATACAACCCAGGACGACGATAAAGTAGCCTTGTCAGTAGAGGACAGAGAATTTGTCGAGATAATGGACAGTGAGTTCTTTAAAGACGAAACCAATCACTGGGTTTCTCCATTACCCTTCCGAGCTAACAGGGTAAAACTCCCGAACAACTGGGAACAAGCTCTGTCTAGATTTAACTCTCTTCAGCGTACCATGAACAGCAAGCCTGAAATGAGAGAACACATTGTTGCCTTTATGGATAAAATATTCTGTAACAACCATGCAGAACCAGCTCCATCCTTAAGGAAGAACGACGAATGCTGGTACTTGCCTTCATTCGGAGTATATCATCCACGAAAACCTAATCAAATTAGGGTTGTCTTTGATTCAAGCGCCAAACATCAAGGTGTATCTCTTAACGATATTCTTATCACAGGTCCTAATCTGACTAATAACCTAGTCGGAGTGCTGATGAGATTCAGGAAAGAGCTTGTCGCCATCACTGCTGACATTGAACAGATGTTCCATTGTTTTGTAGTCCGTGAGGACCACCGGAATTTCCTCAGGTTTCTGTGGTACAAGGACAATGACACCAACGCAGAGATGATGGAGTATCGTATGAGGGTACATGTGTTTGGAAACAGCCCTTCACCAGCCGTAGTGATGTACGGGCTTCGGAGAACTGCAATAGAGGGGGAATCTGAATACGGTACAGATGCCAAAGACTTTGTGGAAAAAGACTTCTACGTGGATAACGGGCTCAAATCGCTACCAACTGAAGAAGCGGCTATCGATCTGCTCAAAAGGACTCAAAATATGTTGTACCAAGCTAAACTTAGACTACATAAAATTGCTTCAAACAGCCTAACCGTAATGAGAGCCTTCGATCGAGGTGATCATGCACCTGGATTCAAAGACATTAACCTGGGACTGGACAGTCCACCTGTGCAGAGGAGCTTGGGGCTCAGATGGGATCTCTCGGCTGACTCCTTTGGTTATCAAATAAGTTGTGCAGACAAGCCATTCACAAAACGTGGTGTCCTATCAGTGGTAAACAGCCTATTTGATCCGCTGGGATTTGTAGCGCCCATCGCCATACAAGGTAAATCCCTACTGAGACAGATTTCTGAAACCATCAAGGATTGGGATACCCCACTTCCCTCTGATAAAGAGCAAAAATGGGAAGCCTGGAAGCGATCCTTGTGTGCTTTGGATAAGATCCACATCCCAAGATGCTATATTAAAACCTCACTTACTTCTAGCGTAAAGAAGGAACTCCACGTGTTCTCGGACGCCTCCACAGAGGCTATAGCAGTGGTCGCCTATCTGAAAGTCACAGAACCCAACAAGCAAAATCACGTTGGATTCGTCTTTGGTAAGGCTAAGTTAGCTCCCAAGCCTGATCATACTATTCCCAGACTTGAACTCTGTGGGACTGTGTTAGCAGTGGAGATTGCAGACTTCATACAAGAAGAACTAGGTGTCAACATAGATGACGTTCAGTATTACACGGACAGTAAGGTCGTTTTAGGTTACATCTACAATCAGACGAGACGATTTTATGTGTACGTCAGTAACCGCATAGAGAGAATCAGGAGGTCCTCCAAACCTGAACAATGGTACTATGTACCATCCGAACTTAATCCAGCAGATCTTGCCACTAGACCTATGTCTGTAGGTTCCTTTACTAACTCTACTTGGCTTACAGGTCCGGAGTTTCTGCTAAGACAGGCGGATGAATGTGTACAGGAAGTTTTCAGCATCCAGGATCCGGATAATGATCCAGAAATCCGCCCTGAAGTCAGTGTATTGGTCACTGGAACAAAGCAAACCTCCAGCCTCGGTTGCCAGCGCTTTGAACGTTTCTCCAGTTGGATGAGACTCGTCAGGACTATCGCAAGGTTAGTGCACATTGCGAAATGTTATCACAATACTCACGAAGATAAGGATTGTCACGGTTGGCACGTCTGCCATAAACCCTTCTCTGCGGAGAACATCTCTCATAGTGAGTCCCTCATAATACGTCACGTCCAACAAGGGGAATTCAATGTAGAATGGAAGTGCTTGTATAACAAACAGCAGATTCCAATAAAAAGCCCTCTTGCCAACTTAAATCCAGTTATTGACAGTTTTGGCTTGCTCAGAGTTGGTGGTCGTTTGAATCAAGCCCACCTAAGAGTTGCAGAACAAAATCCTCTCATCATTCCCAGCAAACACCATATCACCGTCTTGCTGATCCGACACTACCACAAAAAGACTGAACACCAGGGCAGGCAAATCACTGAGGGCAAGTTACGGTCTGCTGGCCTTTGGATTATAGGTATGAAAAGACGTGTGGCCCAAGTATTGCATGACTGTGTTCACTGTCGCAAAGCTAGAGGAAAACAACTATACCAACAAATGGCTGATTTGCCTGCGGACAGACTATGTACAGAGCCGCCTTTCACCTACGTTGGCCTAGACGTCTTCGGGCCATGGATGGTGTCCGCACGCAGGACCCGTGGCGGTCACGCAAACAGTAAGCGTTGGGCTGTACTATTTACTTGCATGAGTGTGCGAGCCGTTCACTTAGAGGTCATAGAATCCATGGACACATCCAGCCTTATTAATGCCTTAAGACGGTTCTTCGCAATCAGAGGACCAGTGAAACAGTTGAGGTCTGACCGTGGAAGCAACTTCATTGGAACCTGTAGAGAACTGAACATAGACACCAAATCCATTCAAGATCACTTGGCGGAAAGGGGTTGCACCTGGATTTTCAATCCTCCTCATAGTTCCCACATGGGGGGCTCCTGGGAGAGAATGATCGGAATCTCACGCAACATCTTGAATTCTATGTTGATGGATGTAAACTCTTCAAGACTCACACATGAGACTCTAGTCACCCTTCTCGCTGAAGTTTCAGCCATCATCAATTCTAGACCCCTCGTGCCAGTATCTATGGATCCTGAAACACCAGCTGTACTGACTCCAGCTATCCTACTTACCCAAAAAACTGAGATTATGCTAATGCCTAGTGGAGAATTTACTCATGCGAATATCTACCAAAAACACTGGAAACGTGTACAATACCTAGCTGATTACTTCTGGAACAGGTGGCGAAAGGAGTATCTTAATATTCTTCAAGGAAGGAGAAAGTGGCAACATCACAAACCAAACCTGAAAAAAGGTGACCTCGTGTTGATGAAGGAGCAACATACCATACGGATTGACTGGCCTATGGGACTAATTACAAAGGTTCTTCCTAGCAAGGATGGCAAGGTCCGTAAAGTGGAGTTGAAGATCTACAGAAAGGGTGAGCTTAAAATGTTTGCAAGGCCAATTAACGAACTAATTTTGATACTACCCATTGAGAACATTCCTACTGGGTGAACTCTACTGAACTTGAACTTTGTGGATCTTCTCTATTCCAACTCGGAATCTACTATATTGTTATGTTTATTGCATTCTAACATGTTCTTTGTTACAGGTTGTTTTATATTGTATGGACATTCGTCATAGTGAAATCCCTTATGGAATTTCAGACGGGGAGTGTGCTGTTCCCCTCATATTTGTTATTTAACTGTGCATTGTATCACCAATTCTTATTTCACCATGTTTGTTTCTATGTCTTGATCTGTTGCTGCCATCTGCTGGCCAGAATTTGCATGCTGCATGCCCATGTTATAGCTAGTAAGTGTTTTCTCTGCTGGGTGTGGTTTTAGGCAAGCCTTGGTTCTGGTCACTTCCTGCAGCCATTTTTATGTGCTTAATAGCTGTGTGACAGGACATTCAATTCCCTGGGCTTGTGAAGGCATCAGTTTTTGACCAGCAGTTAGCCTCAGGAAAGATATCACAGGACAGCATCAATACCTCTACTACCTTACAGTATTGTATCACTGTCGCTGTATTTTGGACCAAATAAACTCACGCTGATTTCATTTCCGTGTATACGTTTGGATCCATCTAACCTGAACATCTGCCGGTCCGGTCTGCTCCACTGCTTGGATACGAAGGTAGGAAGTTACACAGCCATTATCAGTTATACCTTCATTCGCCTTCATGTGGGGACAGAACACAGGCAACACGCATTTTTTCATACGTTCATCCACAGTCAGTGAACAATCCATGAGCTTGTTTTTTTGTTATTTTATTAGGGGAATATAACTTGGATCGGGTAATAAGGATTATGGGATGCCCTGCTTAACTGAATCAAAGCATGGGGACAACTTCCTACTTACAGGAACAGATCCTGGACTATTCTTTTCCTTGAAAGCCAATAATTACAGCCCCTTATGGGAGAGGAACTCGCCGCCCCTCTGAAATCAACTTAGCTTCTTGTAAACTACATGCAGAGATATCTCCTCTCCCCTGTAGAGCTGCTCTCAGCTCCACAGCCCACAACCTGCAGACACTACCAGCCCTCCTGGCTGCATTGAAGATCTCCAAGGACAAGGATAAAGGATTAAGCACAGCACTGTGCTTTGAAAGCCTGCTGCATGTGGCAGACTCTCCCCTTGTGAATATCAGGGTGTGCTGATGTACTCACTCTGTCCTCTTTGCTCCCACTGCTCCCAGTCTTTGATACTGTTCAAGCCGTACTGCTGAATGAATCCACATGAGCCAGCCCAAGCCTAGCCTGGAGGCCAACCCCTGCTCTCCCCAAACCTAGGGACCTCTCCCAGACCACTGACAGTCTCCTCAGCACTCCATCTTCCACTCGACTTCCCAGCTGGCTTGACTATACCATATTTATGGGCTGGTCCACCACTCTACCAGGGCCTCCAAACCTGGGATTGGTTAGACTCCAACAAACATGCAGATTAGGTCTCCACCTCTTCTACCTACTTGCTTCTGGAAGGTTTCTATGGTCCTCCAGAAACAGGTGGAGGTGATAGAGTCCCAACCTGTTAAGTTATCCAGCTTGACCTGCAGTAACCTGACCTTAATCACAGACTCACACAGTTACCATGAGTTATACACAATAAATTTGCCTACACTATTCTAGTAGCACACTAGAGGACGCTACACTAAGACTCGGGCAGCTTGGCCACACAGCATAATTGGCTGCTAGGATGCAGGCAGCTGGGCCACACAGCATCACTGGAGGACACCTGGACCATAACAACTAATGATTCTGTGTGGTCCAGCCACCAGCATCCTACAAGCCGCATAATAATGCTGCCCTGTGTAAAGAGGACAGTGTTGCTGAGCAGCAGTGAGGACAAAGTTTCTGGTATGGACCCCTCAGCCTCAGTGCCACCCTCCACTAAGTGACACCTGAGGCAGTTGCCTCACTTTGTTCCATTGGCAGCACAATCCTAAGAACAAGGGGCCAAGCTCAAAATGATATTTTAGTGCTTGTGTTTCTAAGGAAGCCCAAACACTAACTTTTCTGGTTGAACATACAGCCCCTCTTGCAAGACAAATACTGTTACTCTGGAAATATGGAGAGGCTGTCAGGGCTGGGCTCCTACTACTTAACCAGCAGCTCTTTTCTTTCAGTGCTCAGAAGCTGCTCAGCTGTAGGTTAATTACTAGCCTCTCTTTGTCTCCACAGTGACTCACCTGGATACTAATACCTGCCTCATTAACCTCTTGCCGACCGCGCATAGCCGAATAACGGCTTCACCGCGGCCGGCCAGTTCTGAGTGGACGTCATATGACGTCCTCCCAGAACGCGCTCTCCTGCGCACCCCAGGGGGCGCGCACCCGGCGATCTCCGTGATCGCTGTGTCCTACGGACACAGCTGATCACGTGATGTGGTGAAAGGCCGATCCCACCGGCCTTTTACCACGTGATCAGCGGTGTCCAATGACACGCTGATCACAGGGAAATGCAAGTGCCGGTTCTCGGCTGCACTTTCCTCACGCTGTCAGATCGTGAGGAAAGTACTGCCGAGAACCGGCAGTTGTCAGAGCGGGGATCGGCATCGATCATCAGGGCACTGATGATCAGTGCCCTGATGATCGGTGCCCAGCAGTGACACCCGCAAGTTCCGCCCAGCAGTGCGCCCACTAGCCCCGCCCACCCGTTCCCAGCAGTGCCCCCACCTGTGCCCAGCAGTGCCCCCACCTGTGCCCAGCAGTGCCCCCACCTGTGCCACTCTGCAGTGCCACCTACCTGTGCCCAGAAGTGCCACCTACATGTGCCCAGCAGTGCCACCCACCTGTGCCCACCCACCTGTGCCCACCAGTGCCACCCACCTGTGCCCACCAGTGCCACCCACCTGTGCCCACCCACCAGTGCTGCCCACCAGTGCCACCCACCAGTGCAGCCCAGCAGTGCTGCCAGTCAGTGCCACCAGTCAGTGCCCAGGGGTTGTGCCAGTCAGTGCCGCCAGTCAGTGCCCAGAAGTGATGCCAGTCAGTGCCGTCTATCAGTGCCCATCATCAGTGTCACCTATCAGTGCCGCCTATCAGTGCTGCATATCAGTGCCGCCTATCCGTGACCCCTAATTAGTGCTGTCTATCAGTGCCGCCTATCCGTGCCACCTCATTAGTACTGCCTATCAGTGCCCTTTAGTGCTGCCTATCAGTGCCCATCAGTGCCGCCTATCAGTGCCCATCAGTGCCGCCTCATCAACGCAAATCAGTGAAGGAGAAAAAATACCTGTTTGAAAAATTTTATAAAAGAAACAAATAAACTTTTTTTTTTTTTCAAATTTTTTGCACATTTTTTAATTTATAGCGCAAAAAGTAAAGCGCCCAGTGGCGATTAAATACCACCAAAAGAAAGCTCTATTTGTGAGAAAAAAATGATCAAAATTTCATATGGGTACAATGTTGCATGACCGCGCAATTGTCAATCAAAGTGCGGCAGCGCTGAAAGCTGAAAATTGGCCTGGTAAGGAAGGGGGTATAAGTGCCTGGTAGGCAAGTGGTTAATCCAACCTACAGACAGCCCTTTTTTTTGCCTTTTTAGCATCTTAGCTCATTTCCTCCTTGCCCATGCATGGTCAGTGATCTCCTATGTGTTCCTGCCTGTGTTCCTGTGTACAACTTGGTCTGGCTGAATTCTCTTCCGGTTCCTGTTCCTGGTTTTTGGCTCCTGACTATGCTGATTTCTATTTTCCTGACCCTGGCTCATCTGATTACCTGCACTGGCATCCAAAGCCTGGCTTCTGTTTTGACAACATTCTTGATCTATGTTATATTTTCTATTTCATTAAAGGTGTGATTTTACCTGCACTGTCTGTCTCCACTTGGTTTATGGTTCCTGACAGAGACTTGAGGGGCTTATTCAATTCTTTCGGTTTAAGTAACTTTTTCTCAAGATTTTCACATATACTTAATACAGAGGGGGGAAGAACCATGGCATTCTGTACAATTAAGGCTCATTCACACCAACTCAACGACATCTTTTAAAAACTTTATTAAAATATCACAAAATGATTGATTTCTTCTATGCACAGCAGCGGAGTTGCGGTGTGGTGACTAGCAGTACAATAAAGTGTTGCAAAAAAATGCAGCATGTCTGCATATGTATACAATGCACTGCAGGGTTATGGCAGGAACAGGGCCTGGTGCTGAGTTCACCTGACAGGTGTGGACGAGTCCTTACCAGGGGCGGACTGACCATTTGGAAACTCGGGCACTGCCCGAGGGCCCGGGGTCAGTAGGGGGCCCCATGAGATGCCCCTGGTACCTTTTTCATAGGCTTTTTTGAGTTTGGGCAAGGACACAGGGGTCCCATGATCCCCTATTGCCCGGGGGCCCCATGAGTTGTCAGTCCGCCCCTGGTCCTTACCCAACACATTAACAAGCCTCATTATTTTTTTTTACAATATTGCAATTAGCCTTTAACCCCTTCCTGCCCAGTGCCATTAGTACAGTGTCAGTGCTTTTTATTAGCACTGATCACTGTATTGGTGCCACTGGGGATGTCATTGACAGTTAGTTCCCTCCCAGTGTCAGAATGCCCGCCGCAGTCCCGCAGTCCCCCAGTTCTGCTATAAGTCGCTGATCGCTGCCATTGCTCGTATTAAAAAAAAAAATACAAATTCCAGTATCTATACCACCATTTGTAGATGGTATAACTTTCACGTAAACCAATTAATTTACATGTATTGGGATTTTTCTTTAGCAAAGACATGTAGCAGAATACATTTTGGCCTAAATGTATGATGAAATCTGATTTTTAATTTTTTATACTGGAAATGTTTAACAGCAAAAAGTAAAACATATTTTTTATTCTCAAAATTGGAGGTCTTTTCTTTTATATCGCAAAAAATTAAAAAAAGCAGAAGTGATCAAATACCACTGAAATAAAGCTCTATTGTGGGAAAAAAGGACATAAATTTCATGACCATGCAATTGTCAGTTAAAGTAACGCAGCTCCGTATCATAAGAAAGAATGGCCTGGTCAGGAAGGGGGGTAAATCCTCAGGAGGGCAAGTGGATAATTCTAGTAATGGCAGCGATCAGAGACTGTGATAGTACAGGGGACATTCTGGCACTGACTAACTGACACTGACATCACCAGTGACACTAATAGAGTGGTCAGTGCTAATAAAATGTACTGACACTTTACTAATGACACTGGGCAGGAAGGGGTTAAAGGACATATATGATGTTTTGTATGTATTTTCTTAAGTTTGGAACTTAAAAAAAAATAACATTTTCAAAAATATGTTTTCTTTTTTTTTTTTTTGTAAGGTAAATTTGGGATATTACAGATGATTATTTTCTATTTTTTTCTTCAGCCAGCAAGTGGAGCTGTAAGCTCCCTTTTTGCTTCAGTAGAGGACTCTATCACCTAAAGCAGATGATCTCAACACGGAGGAAACTTTGAAATAAGTTTCAGGCAGGGGTGGACTGACAACTCATGGGGCCCCCGGGCAATAGGGGATCATGGGGCCCCTGTGTCCTTGCTCAAACTCAAAAAAGCCTATGAAAAAGGTACCAGGGGCATCTCATGGGGCCCCCTACTGACTCCGGGCCCTCGGGCAGTTCCCGAGTTTCCAAATGGTCAGTCCGCCCCTGGTTTCAGGTCTTGGCTTCTGCAGCTTAGAGTTCATAAGCAAAACCGGTAAGTTGTAGATAAAATTAGGTATAAAATAAAATATTCGACATCCAGGGCTGTTCTATTCCACATTATTTTCAGTATTAACAAGGAGATGAAATACATGTTAATAATGGCCAGAAAATGAATGCAGATAGTAAAAATTGTAATATTCCCTCACATCAGTGGTCTCCAAATTGTGGCTCACAGGCTGGGTGTGGCCCATTGCTTGCCTTTATCCAGCCCTTGGGGTATTTTTCCTCCCTCTATTACATGGCACTATTCCTCCCACTGACACCAGTGATGAGGCAGTATTCCTCCCACTGACAATGATGGGGCACTACTCCTCTCACTCACACCAACGATGGGGCATTAGTCCTCCCACTGACACCAATGATTGGGCACTATACCTTCACTGACAGCAATGATGGGGCACTATTCCTCCCACTGATACCAAAGAGGGGGCACTATTCCTCCCACTGACACCAATGATGGGGCACTATTCCTCCCACTGACACTAATAATGAGGCACTATTCCTCCCACTGACACCAATGATGGGGCACTATACCTCCCACTGATAGCAATGATGGAGCACTATTCCTTCCACTGACACCAACAATGGGGCACCATACCATCCACTAATACTAATGATGGGACACTATTCCTCCCACTGATAACAACGATGGGGAACTATTCCTGCCACTGATAACAATGATGAGGCATTATTCATCCACTAATACCAATGAGGGTGAATATTTCTCCTCCTGCCAACACTAAGGTATTTGCTACTCCCACTTACCACAGTCTGGCCCCCTGAAGTCTAAAGGACAACAAACAGGCCCTTTGTTTAGAATTTTTGGAGACAACTGCCGTACATGATGATCAGTGAAGAAATGCTTGCTTACAGTGATGGTCAGTGCAAAGGTCCCCCCCTTTATTGGAGGTCAGTGACATGCCTTCTAATAGTGGTGGTCTGTGAAAGGACCTCTTTAACTGGTGGTCATTGAAGAACTTCCTTACCTTGGTGGTCAGTGGAAAAAAGGTCCTTATACTGTATAGGTGTATACTGTAGGTGGTAAGTGGAGAAGGTTCTTCTTATATCAGTGTATAGATGGTCATTAGAGATGGGCCTTCCTATACACTGTACTTATATAGGTGATCAGTGGAGATGGATTTTTTACATAGGATATATTGTAGGTGGCCAGGGGAGAAGGTCCTTCTTATATAGGTGTATTGGTTGTCACTGTAGAACGTATTTCTTACATACTGTAGATGTATAGGTGGGCAGTGGAGACACTCCTTCTTATAAAGGTGTATACGTGGTCAGTGGAGAATGTCCTTCTTGTATAGGTGGATAGTGGAAAAGGTTTTTTATTATAGAAGTGTTTGGTTAGTCAGGGGACAAGGTCCTTCTATATGCGTATAGAGATGGTCAGTGGAGAATGTCCTTCTTAAATAGGTGTATAGGTGGTCAGTAGAAAAGGTCCTTCTTATATAGGTTATCAGTACAGAAGGTCCTCTTTACAGGTGTATAGGTGATCCATGGAGAAGGTCCTTGTTATGTAGGTGAATAGTGGGTTAGTGCAGAAGGTCCTATTTATATAGTGTAGATGTATAGGTGGTCAGGGATGAAGGTGCTTCCTATATAAGTGGTCAGTGGAGAACGCCCTTCTTATAGGTGTATAGGTGATACATGGAGAAGGTCCTTCTTATGTAAGTGTAAAAGTGGTCAATGCAGAAGGTCCTTCTTATATGGGTCTATAGGTGGCCAGGGGATAAGGTCCTTCTGATATACAATAGGTGGTGAGTAGAGATGTACCTTCTTATAGGTGTGTAGGTGGTCCATGAAGAAGGTCCTTCTTAGATAGGTATATAGGTGGCCAGGGGATACGGTCCTTCTGATATTCAGTAGGTGGTAAGTGGAGAAGGACCTACTTTTAGGTGTGTAGGTGGTCCGTGGACGAAGGTTCTTCTTATATAGGTGGTAAGTGGAGAAAGGTCCTTTTAGATTGGTAATCAATGGGACTAATGCCCCATTTGCAAATATCCAAAAATATCATTGGTGTCAGTGGTTACTGATAGGAGAGGCATAAACTGCTCATTACTCAAGGAGCTTCTAACAACCTCTGGAGGAACCCTCGTTAAAAGAGGCTGAAGTAAACTGTATGTAAAGGCAAAAGGAAAAAGCTGTTCTTGTGACAGATGTTTAAGAGATGTACACCCCTCTATACATACACTTTTAAAAAAGGTTGCAATCGAAGATGTACCTCCAAAAAAAAAAAAAAGTAAGCATCTACATACCGTTACCATTGCCCTGATAATGAGTAGTCTTCTCGGAAACTGACCCTTCAGGAAGTGTTGACCTCCTGGTCCCTTGATTGTCTTCCACATCATTAAAGGACACTACAGTGATATAAAGGTCAACAGGACACCAGTGGAGGATAAAGGATATCAACACTTCTTGAAATCACTTTATAAATCACTTCATACTCATGAGCTCTTCCTCTTCTCTGACAGTGGGTGGTCCTTACTCTTAGGGAAGAACTCATGTAATGACACTTGATGGCCATGCTGTCCAGGAGTATTTAGAGCCCAGGTGGCCCCAGGGCCTTGGTCCCTGAGGTCCATCACTGGGTGTGATTTACCTGGAAGACAAGCTGTGCTGGACCTCAAGGAGGGCTTTCTTCAGGGGCCATCACCAGGACGGACTGAGCTACTATTTCTATCGGTGATGGGCCTCACTTAACGTGGACCTGTCATCAGATGTATTTTTTCATTTTACGTGCTGCTCGTTAGGTAATGCTTCATTTCCAGGTATATATTATCTCTTACTAAGATCACAGTACTCCCCGTGACAATGCCTTAATTTGCTTTTCTCTGCAGAAGGATGGCACCATTTTTGTTCAGGCATCATCCAGGCTGAAATGCTGACTCAGATATGACAAAATCATATAATCCTAGTTTCTGTGCAGTTCTTGGCTGTGTTCACAAGTGTCTGACACAGATCAGCCCCTGCTGCTGCCTCTCACCTCGTGACTTTGTAAAGTTACAATGTTGCAGTCTGATCATTGAGAGAGAAGAGACTGAGGAAATGCTTCCTCCTGCCTGCAGCAGACTGATAATATTATCTCAGTCTAGGAAAAAACACTAACTAGAGCACAAGGATTTATGTTGTAATAGTAAAAGGAGATACTTTTGTAACAAAAATTGATGTTATTGCTGTATGTCATGATATACCAGGAATTATAACTAAAACGCCCACTTTAACTAGAGTTCTTGCTATAGAGATGGCCACTAGTTTAAGTGCCCACCATTCTGAATATTAAAACATAACAATTTGAAGCAGCAAGTTTCTAAAAAAAAGTGAACACCTCAACAAAAATGACTTTCAGGTGATTGATAAAATAATAACACAAGATGTGTTCAGATGCTATAGCTCCCCTTTATCTATAAATGGGAGAAGTGCCTGCATGCCACATTGAATCCACTTAGTTGGCACATGGGGCTTTCAGCTAGAAGCAATGGATGCGTACTGCTGATAACATGAAATACACATAAAGCTTGAGCACAGGAGACAGGTGTTCCATACAAACTCATCACTTCTAATGAACAGAAGCAAACTTCACGATTGTTCAGTGGAAAAACACGTCTTCTGTCTGTTTTCAGTATTTTTCTTTTATTTTTTTTGGCAGACGATGACACTCAAAGCACAAAACACAGCTTCTCAACACCCACCTCAAAACCCACACAACTGCAGAAAAATAATAAGGAGGAATACTTTGAATAGCTTTCCACTAGACGATGAAAGTGACAAAAGCCAGCCAGGAGCTGATGGAGGAGATGGCTCCCGTTACAGCCAACGGTATTTCGCAAGGAAACAAAATGGCACCTGCAGCATCCATCGCTGGCTTAGTCCTAAGTCACTTTTGGAAAATTAGTGTATATTGTGTAAACCAGCCTTCCTCAACCTTCCTTACCATGGAGGAACCCTTGAAATAATTTTCACGGGTTAGGGAAACCCTGCTAAAACTGATTTTATCTGCAATTCACAATACACTAGCCATATATTATTAGTGGTCAATGAGAGAAGAGCCTCCTTACATTGGTGGTCAGTGGGAAGAATGTCCCTTACATTGGTGGTCAGTGGGAAGAATGTCCCTTACATTGGTGTTCAGTGGGAAGAATGCTCCTTACATTGGTGATCAGTGGGAATAATGTCCCTTACATTGGTGGTCAGTGGGAAGAATGTCCCTTACATTGGTGGTCAGTGGGAAGAATGTCCCTTACATTGGTGGTCAGTTGGAAGAATGTCCCTTACATTGGTGGTCAGTGAGAAATGTCCCTTACATTGGTGGTCAGTAGGAAGAATGTCCCTTACATTGGTGATCAGTGGGAAGAATATCCCTTACATTGGTGGTCAGTAGGAAGAATGTCCCTTACATTGGTGGTCAGTGAGAAGAACGTCCCTTACATTGGTGGTCAGTGAGAAGAATGTCCCTTACTTTGGTGGTCAGTGAAAGAAGGAGGAGGACACACTGAAAGAGCTCTCCCTGAGAACCAGAGTTTTTTTTAAGCCTGGGCCTTGCCTGCTAGCTTGGCCCAGGAACCATCCCTGATTTGGGGGGAGGCCCTGGGAGGGACCCCCCTGATTACACAGGGCCTAGTGAGGAGGAGGAGAAGGTGGTGGAAGACCTGACTGTGGGTCCAGGCCCTGGTGAGGATGTGGATGTCTTCAGACAGAAGATTATTGATCGATTCTTGGCTATTGAAAGAGCTGAGGAAAAACTTTAGGTTTTGAAGGCTGATCATAAATCCTTCAGAAAATACTGTCAGGCCTGGAGTAAAAACAGATTGGTCATGAAGCCAGAGCTACAGCAGATGGAGGAGAAAGTGAAGAAACAATCTTTATTACTGGAAAAGTTGAAAGCCAGAAGTGAAGCATTTAAAGAAAAGTTTGACAATGAGAAGAGATTTGCCAGCCAAGCAGTAGCGAGTTCTGTGGATCAGCAGCCTCAGGTAATGGATGACCCGGCTCCATCCACCTCAGCGTCTCTCCCCCCATGTCAGGCTGTGGAGTTGTAAGTGGAAATCCACCAGGGGCTTGAGAGTGGCACCCAGCAGATGGAGTCACCCCTGAGGGCAGACAGGTTTGCCTTTTCTGATGACCCTTCAGAAGTCCCTGAGGATGGACATAGGAGGTACGGACCAGCAAAGCCAGTACTGGTGGAGAAATCCTAGTACACCAAGATGGCTGCTTCCAATATGTCTGCCCCACTGGCTGAGGTCAGTACTGCTGATGAGAAGGAACTCTGCAAACAGCCTGCTGTGGAAGTTTCTGTTGTAGAGGAATCCTCAGCCAACTTGGAGAGAAAATCCCTGGCAGAAAGGTCTCTGGACCATCAGGGGAATGTGGATAGACCTGCACCAAGCACCCCAGAGATGACTGTTACTGCTGCTGTTCTTGCTGAGACTAGTAGTCTCTCTACAGGCAAGATGGCTGCCACCTGCAAAAAGTCTGTTTCACCTGAGCTCCCATGTGTTCCAGAGCTGATTGATGCTGGCGGGGGAGGGGAGCAGCACACTGCACCATGTGGACAGTAAACATGCATGTCTCTTGTATCAGTGAAGTTTCACTTGTTGGTATGTCTGAACAGCCTGTACATTTCTGGGCTGAAAGTCCTTTTCTGGGGGAAGCAATGACAGCTGGAGCTGAAGTTTCTATGGTTGCAGCAGTGAATTTGGACATTGTTGTGAAATCTATGAATGTGTCTGCAAGTTATATGACTGGTAAAGCAATGGATGTGTTGGTAAAGGGGTTAATGTTACTGGCAAGAGTAAAAATGACATTTCTCCCATTGCTCAGCAGAGAGGATTCACCATCCAATCTCATATCTGTACAATCAGTATCTGCTAGAGTTGCATCAGATGTTCCCAGACACATAAATGTTTCTGGGAGGAACGTGGAGAGCTATGCTTTTGTTTTGGGGAGTCGCACCAAGGGGGTGGAGGGAATGTTGGAAATCCTAATGGTCACAATTTGTGGAGGTTTGGTGGTGGGGTGGTTGGTCGGTTCAGGAGGAGAAATGTTGTACAGTTGAAGTGGGAAGGGTGAGGGTGGCTGAGTTGATTCTGGAGATGGGGTTTAAAGCCTGTGATGTTTTTGCTTTAATTTGCCCAGTTAGCAGTTATGAATACGATTTATCGTTTGTAAAACCTGAAGGCCTGGATCGTTTTGGGAGAGATATAGGAAGTGCAGGGGCCTTCAGCAGTGGAGAGGTTTGGTGGCAAAGGCGGTTTCAAGGCATTCTTTGATAAAATCGGTGACGATCCTGGTCCGTAACGAATCCTTACCAGAGGCTGATTTGGTAGTATGGCTATGCCGATACGGGGAGGTCCTCACCCCACTGCGGAAGGTCCTGGATGAGCATGGGATATGGACAGGGGCCTGGACAGTGTCGCTGCAATTGAGGATGCTGGGCAATGTGGTTCAGCACCTGCCCTGCTCAGCTTTTCTGGGGAGGGATAGGCTGACCATTTTCTATCAGGGTCAGCCTAAGGTTTGTAATAAATGTGGAGAGGCTGCTTTGCATCGTCCTGCACCATCAAAAAGTGCTAACTTTGCCAGGATTTAGGCCATTTGGCAAAAGAATGCACCCAGATTCAGCGCAATTTGTGCCAGCAGCTGGGTCATCTGTATAGTCAGTACCCAGAGGCACTACACAACCAGGATTGGAGGTTGAGCTGCAGAGGCTGGATAAAGAAGATGAGGCAGCTGATGCTAGGGAGGAAATTGTTGTTGCCCCTTCTGTGTCTGTTCCGTCTGTTGTGTCAGATTCTGTTTCCCCTAGTAATGTCATCCCTGAGCAGGGGCGGACTGACAACTCGTGGGGCCCCTGGGCAATAGGGGATCATGGGGCCCCTGTGTCCTTGCCCAATCTCAAAAAAGCCTATGAAAAAGGTACCAGGGGCATCTCATGGGGCGCCCTACTGAGCCTGGGCCCTCGGGTGGTACCCGAGTTTCCAAATGGTCAGTCCATCCCTGTCCCTGCGTCTGTCCCTCCTGTTCCTAATCCTATGGTACGTAGATCCTCCAGACTAGCTGAAGCTGCTGGGGGGGGTTGGGTTTAGCGGATCTTCCCTCTCGGCCTACTCCACCTCCGGTACCTGTCCTACGACAGCACAAACGTGGTCAGGAGGTTGTGGGGGTGCTGGATGAGAGTGGAGCCGATGGGGCTGAGGGAGGGGTGTCCATGTCCCATGTCTCACCTTCTGCTGAAGGGGATTCAGCTGATGAGGGGTGGGAGAGGGTTAAGGTGAAAAAAACAAAGAAGAGGAGGATGAGAAGAGCTGTTCTCTCTTCCTCAGAATCAGACCCAGGAGGGGTCCCTCTTGGCAATACCTATTCAGTTTTGTCAGCTGATGAGATGGTATCCGATTTATCAATTTCTCTATCATCTATGGATGAGGGGAAGTCACATAGTCTGAAGAGATCTGTTTCGGGTGATGAGAGTGTGGTAGAGGTTAAGAAACGACTACCCCAATCATCCTGATGGAAGTTCCCGCTCCGTTAAAGGTGGCGACCATTAATGTCGCCAGCATTAAGTCTGCAAGAGCTCGTGATATGGCCTTATTTTTGCTCAGTGAGTTTAATGCTGAGATTTTATTTTTGCAAGAGACCAGGCTCCATACATTGACCGATGTCTATCTAGCAAAAAGGGAGCGGAGATGTGGTCCCTCCTTTGGTCTCTTGCGGCTGAGCCTTGCAGCGGAGTTGCAGTGCTTTTTAAAACCAATATGGTAAAGTACTGGTGGGTCATTGAGGTAGAAATGGGGAGGTGCATGGTCTTAGAAGCCTCTGTTAGGGGGCAGGAAACTGAATTTGGCTATCCTGGAAGATGTAGTAAGTCAGAGTGGTGGGAGTTTGTGAAACAAAGGGCGATTGGACTTTTCAAGGCCATAAGTAAGAAGAAGTAGCTTGGTATGTATATTGCCTACCAACATTTGTGGAGGAAGCTTGATCGTCTTGTCTCATATAAGAGATCCAGGGGAGATCTCTGAAGTGAAGCTTCTTCTTAGGAGGTGTCAATATGGCTGGCATGCCTCCTTGGTTCTGGAGAGGGATTATGGGAAATATCACTCGCCTGGTCCTTACCAGAACTGTAAGCAAGGCATAGCAGTTAAGACGGTCATTGGCCTGAAAGACAGTACGGGTTCCTTGGTGAAGTCCATATCAGGGATCTTGGAAATCTTTAGGTCATATTATGCAAACCTCCTGTGAAGAAAGGACCTTAGACGGGACAAGATGGAAAGCTTTCTGGATTCTACTCCAGGATTGGGAAATGGCTATACTCTGCAGAGCCCAGTGAGGAGAGTTCTGAGAGCCGATTGGAGGGAGGAGACACACCCCCTTTCAGACAGCACACAGGAAAAGGGCTGAGACTGTCAATCTGCTGGAGCTCCCTCCCCTGTCACCGTTTTTCTCTTGTTGTCAGGAAAACTTGTCAGAAGTGATTCACGCTGATAGAAGAGGAACGAAGCTGCAGGCAGAAATGACACTTAGTGCTCTTAACTGAGACAAGTACACACTATAGAGGGATATACTTTGTTCATATTTCATGACAATCACTTTAAGCAGCCTCCAGCATCTCCTCCTCTGTGAGTAGTTGTACCTGGAGCTTCAGGGGAAAGGCACCCACCTCTCCAGCCAGGCTTCCACAGGCAAGTTTCCTTCAGCAAGTTCCCTTAGTCCAGCCCTCTACCATTACACCTACTGAGGCCCAGCAACAGTAACATCTCTGGAAAACACACATGCCCCCTCCCAGGGGAAGAAAGCTCTCATCAGATCCCAAATATTTATTTTCTCCCCAGTCACACCTTCTGGGTCAGCCTCCTAGGTATTGACTAGGGTCAGATAACTATTCATAACCCATGTATTGATCCTCCCACACTATCTTTGGAGCATTCAGTCAGAAACAATCAGTCATCAGGTTTAGGGAAAAACCTGATCAGACGTAAAAAGTAAATTGTAGCTCAGATCAGCCTTTTTCAACCAGGGTGCCCATGCACCATGGGAAGCCTTGAGGTTTCTTTAGGGGTGCCTTGGCAAATTGTCTAAACATTGCCCAAAACTTGTATACAAGCGGGTGTACAAAGCCTGCCTTTAATTATATTAAGGGGTTTATTTACTAAAGCTGGAGAGCGCAAAATCCAGCTCACTTCTGCATAGAAACCAATCAACTTCCACGTTTTTTGCCAAAGCTTAACTGAACAAGCTGAGGTTAAAAGCTGATTGGTTTCTATGCAAAATTGAGCCTGATTTTGCACTCTCCAGATTTAGTAAATAAACCCCAATGTCACATGTTTTCATTTGACACCATTATGACCTTCTAGCCGCTGGCGACCTGACAATCAATGACATCAGTTGATAGGGAGGATGTTGGTTACCTGCACAACATCCTGGTTTGACCCTCCTCTGCCCCTCTCCATCAGTGCTGGGGTCACATCAGCTCAGTGATGGAGAAAAACTGAAGGAGAAGAGAAACATTGGAATACTAGTCAATACCAGTGTGCAAATGTGTATTTGCTTTGGAATAATAAATCACGTCTAGCGTTGGGTGTCCTACATGTGTGGGTGTTACTGCGATATATAAAACTATTATTATAGTTTTTCACATTTTAGAACAGAGTGCCTCAAGACTGTTCATAATTTTAAAGGGTGCCTTGAAATTGTCCATTATTTTAAAGCCTAAATTACGGTTGAGAAACACTGGCTGAGATGGTTACAACAAAGGCTTTTGCCAAATCCCAGGGCAGGGATGCTACAGCAGTGTAGAGAAGATTCCTCGTTCTCCCCATGTTTGTTTACAAGGAGAACATTGCTTGTGACCCCAAGACTCCTAGAGACCCTGAAATTCCTCTTATTACTGTACCAAACCCTCATTATTCTTATTGACTGTTCGCAAGTGTCTCCCGGTGACTTCCAGTGTGATTCCCAATGTTCCCAGTGTCTTCCCCAGTGACTCTTCATGTATTCCTGCCTGCAACCTCTATCTTAGCACTTGTGTCCTCTGAGCATCCTAATGTCCTTGTGCTTCTGTTTCTTTTGTTTGCCATTGCCAGCTTTCAGCTTTTCTGCACCTCCATGATGGCCCTTGAGTTTTCAGCTAGCCTTTCATTAGCATCACCTGTGTCTTCAGTCAGGTTCAGTGTCTTTGTGTGTTCCTACTTTGTTTCCTGCTCTATGTCCCAGTGCACGTCGGCCTGTTCCTAGTGATTCCTGTTTGTTTCTGTACATTGCTATTCACTCCTAGTCACTCGTGTACCGGATGTGATGGCAAGGGTCCATCTCAATGTGTTTCACTGATATGGCATCCTCCAGAAGCCTCCTGAGGGTGTTGTATCAGTGAAATGAGTTGAGGTGGCAAGGTTGTATACCCTGATGCAGCTTTAGGACACTTTTAAATGTGAGTGGGCATTGGTACAGGGCTTGTCTTCAGGGGCTTTTACTAAAAAAATCGAAATAGAAAAAGCACCAATAAAAAATATATATATCAAATAAAAACTGTATATAGCAGCAACACCCAACCAAAAATTATATATAATAAATAAGTGTCCATATTAAATCTGTGCAAGTCCAAAAAATCAATCAAAAAATCCTTTGTGAACTGTGAATAATCCACCACCAAATGAATTAAATAAACTCACCAGAGCTAAATGCTGATCAAATTATAGACCAGCAATAGCACTTGTGCTCTGGGAGCGATGGGAGAAACGATATCCAGGTATTAGATGTAATAAATAATCAAATCCTGATGATCAATAATGGCAGTGGGCATAGAGAACAGCATATCACTACCAGAAGCAATATTCTGCAGCCAAAGATCTCATAATATATCTCTCCATTCAAGTCCATCTCTCCATAATGCATGAGGTACTCAGGGACAAAAGAAAAAACATAATGGTGCAATACGTTTTTTAAAAAATATATATTTAATACATTTTCCAAGGAACTCACAAAAAAGGTGTCCAGACAGACACCAGCTTAATCAGCGATACACAGCAACTGAGCAAACGAAGATCCCCGCTCACCACGGATCACCTCCAACACACATTGGGAACAGAACGTAATGACGTCGGCATCGAGTAGGCCATGTCCAACGCGTTTCGTCACTACGACGTCATCAAGGGGCGGCCCGCGTTGGTGAGGAAACGCGTTGGGCGTGGCCTACTTGATGCTGACATCTATTGTTGAGGGGCTTTTGTTTGCTTCAAATTTGTTTTGCATTCCCATACAATTATATGTAGTGCTCACCCCTTTGAGTGTCCACTGTCTTAGGCCCCAAGGTTATTTCCCAGCAGATGAACCCACAGCCACGCACACAGTCACAGTCACTCTTTTGGCTCAATAATCAGAATGGGCTATGCTTTTCTGATGCTTTATTGCAGAACATGAACTTGGATGGGTATAGGGTAACCGTGGGATACTCCAGCAACTTTAAGAAGCAATGTGAGGACTCTAATCTTCCTCCTATGAATATGAGCACAGTCCTTGCAGAAGCAAATAATGGACTGAGCTATACTAGGACACCATGAATAATTTCCCCTTTGAGCAACATTGACTCTAGTACAAGAGGGATAGTAGCAGCACACCGTCACTGGGATCTCTCACTCTGTACTCACTAATGTCCTTGGATAATTGGATGCCTCCTTCCACTATCTTCCAGACACCTCTCCTGTGATACCAGTCTAGATCCCCAACAGGAAGTCCTTAAGTAAGCCCCAGTGAATTTCATCAGAATAGGCCCCCCAGCTACCATAGCTGGGACCTCAATGAGCAGCAGACACATGGCAGACCTGCACAGAAGGACACCAGCCCTCCAAGCTGGACTCCTCTAGGAACCCTTCTGTTCCAACCACCAGGCTATTTATGCTCCCTCCCAGCCACCATCTGGGCACCTCTCCCCAGGGATTGGCCAGGGCTGCATAAATACTCAGCTGTTGATTTGATTCTCCCAGCCCACTATCCTCTAGAACTTTTCCAGAAAGACAGGGGGAAGCAGTCAACCCTGCAGCCAGTGAAACACAGAACAGACAAAAATAATCACATGCAGATCCACTGATTTCAGTGAGCTAGTAACTACATTTACCTAACCTAGCACCTATCTAGAGGGGTGCTACCTATATGGTAATACAAAACCCTCTGGAGGCAGGTTAGATGGAGGTCAACTGCAGGTCAAATGCACCTGTTAATTCATTTGTAATGATCTCAGAAGCATCTCAATCGGATGCCAATAACACAAACCCAAAGCCCATTTACACAGACACATAAGAAGCCAATGGATAAATCAGCCCAGCGCTGCTCACCCAACTCTGAAAAGTTAGTTTGGGTTTGACTATCCTTTTAAAAACATAATATTATATGATTGTTAATGTAAACCGATGTTATGGACCAGTACTGATCCATTGTCACCAGGGGGAGCTGCAGTCTGCATTCTATAATGCATCATTGCTTGATGTAGGCAGATATAGATACTTGTACTGGCTCTTGTGTACAAATTGTATTGGTGCACAAAAGAGGTCCTGTCTATCTATCTATCTATCTATCTATCTATCTATCTATCTATCTATCTATCTATCTATCTATCTATCTCATTGGCTGTAACAATATATATATATATATATATATATATATATATATATATATATATATATATATATATAGTCATGGCCATAAATACTGTCCCCCCTGCATTTCTGTCAGATAATGCACCACTTCACCCAGAAAAAAATAGCAATTACAAATGTTTAGGCATTCTCCTGTTAATTTCTTTTGTTTGTATTGGTATGACACAAAAAAGTAGAGAAACAAAAAGCCAGATCTGACACATTCTACCCAGAACCCCAAAAATAGACTAGACAAAATTATTGGCACCCTCAATTTAATATTTGGTAGCACACCCCTTGGAAAGAAATAACCAAAATCAATGGCTTCCTGTAACCAGCAATGAGTTTGTTCCACCTCTCTTTTTGGAGCACTCTTCTTTCGCCAACTGCTCCAGGTCTCTCAGATTGCAAAGGTTCCTTTTCCCAACTGCTGTTTTGAGATCTCTCCACAGGAGCTCTATGGGATTGAGATCTGGACTCATTGCTGGCCATTTCTGTCCTCTCTAGCGCTTTGTATGAAAGCATTTCTGGGTGTTTTTTTTACATGTGCCTTGGGTCATTGTCCTACTGTAAGACCCATAACCTCTGACAGAGACCCACCTTTTTGACACTGGGCCCTACATTGCACCCCAGAATTCTTTGGTAGTCTTCAGATTTCATAATGCCATGCAGACGGTCAACACATCCAGTGCCCGAAGCAGCAAAGCAACCCCAAAACATCAGTGATCCCTTCCCCATGTGTGACTGTAGGGACTCTATTCTTTTCTTTAAAGGCCTCATTGCTTTTTCTGAAAAAAGTAGAATGATGGGCTTTACCAAAAAGCTGCAATTTTGTTTCGTCTGTCCACATCACATTCTCCCAAAAGGCTTTTGCCTTCCTCAGGGACAGTACGTTTTTGCAAACTCCAATCTGGCTTTTTTATCTTTCTGTGCCGGCAGTGGGGTCCTCCTGGGTCTCCTACCATGGGGTCCCTTTTTATTCAGAAGGTGACGTATAGTGAGAGCACAGTTGTACCCTGTGCCTGAAGGTCAGCTTGAATTTGTCTAGAAGTTGATCAAGGTTCTGCATCCACCATTCGAACAATCCTTTGTTGCAATCTTTGATCAATTTTTCTCTTTCGTTCACATCAAAGGCGATCAGCTACAGTGCCATGGGCTGTAAATGTCTTGATGTTGCACACAGTGGACGCAGGAACATTAAGATCTCTGGAGATGAACTTGTAACCTTGAGATTGTCCATGCTTTTCCACATTTTTTTGTTCTCAAATCCACAGACAATTTTTTGTTGACTTTCTCTACTCTATGCTCCTTGTGGCACACAGAGACACACGACAGAAAGGTTGAGTCAAATTTTTAACTGGTTATCGGTGTGATTTCTATATTGTCAGCACCTGTTAATTGATACAGGTGAGTTTGAATACAAATTACAGGAGCATCACAAACTTGGAATGCAATTATTTCTTTTTTGAGAAGGTATCATATCAATACCAACAAAAGAAATAAACATAAGAATGCCGAAATATTTGTAATTGCAACAATTTTCTGGGCAAAGTACTGAATTATCTGACAGAAATGCAGGGGTGCAAATATTTTTGGCCATGACTGTATAAAATATATTATAGAAAAAAGCTTATAATGTTTATCCATACAGCAACCAGACTACGGCAATAGCTTGGCCCAAGTGGTCAAATACAGAACATGATGGATGATGATCAATGATAAAATGACTGTCATACTCAATGACAGGATAACCTCTTACCCAGGGGCGGACTGACAACTCATGGGGCCCCCGGGCAATAGGGGATCATGGGGCCCCTATATCCTTGCCCAAACTCAGAAAAGCCTATGAAAAAGGTACCAGGGGCATCTCATGGGGCCCCCTACTGACCCCGGGCCCTCGGGCAGTGCCCAAGTTTCCAAATGGTCCGCCCCTGCTCTTACCTCCAGCTTTTGACTACTGCTTCCTAAACCTTTAAACCCAATCAATGAAAACAACATTGGGCTTCAAGGCCTTGGATAGGCCTTGAATCATACCCAGGTCCTTTCCTCATACCTTATCTTTTATTCCTATTCTCTTTTCTTGCACACTATGTAATCTGAGAGATAACTTCATTTGTTCTGTCACACTTATATGTATTTTCGGTGTGTTGTATTGAACTGAATTAGGTTGCTTTTGTTCTATGCATGCTAATACCTAGTGTTGATTTGGACCATTACAACTTGTTTAGTTGATTGATTTCTACCTCTGTCCTCCCTTTCTGTTTAATGCTAGTTAGCTCATTCCAAGCTGACCCTCCCTGCTTCCTCCATATCCCCTTAGTTTTTTGCAGAGGCAGGGCCTAGGAAAGTAATTTGTCTTCTTAATCATCAAGAGACTGGAAAAACATCTTTTGTATGGTAACATTGCATTGGATTACACTTCTGTGTCTTATTGAAGAGATAAGCTGCCTGTGGATGGTGCCAAGTCAGCAGGTGATCATACTGTCTTAAAGCAGAGCTCCACCCAAAATGGGAAGTTCCACTTTAATGCTTTGTCTCCAGCTCCCTTTTAAGGATTGGCACCTTTGGGGGTACCCAAATTTGACAGGTACCCGCTCCCCAGGGGCGGACTGACCATTTGGAAACTTGGGCACTGCCCGAGGGCCCGTGGTCAGTAGGGGGCCCCATGAGATGCCCCTGGTACCTTTTTCATAGGCTTTTTTGAGTTTGGGCAAGGACACAGGGGCACCATGATCCCCTATTGCCCGGGGGCCCCATGAGTTGTCAGTCCGCTACTGCCGCTCCCACTTCCGCTGCGATCTCCTAGGCTATCGGAAGTGGACGTTGTCCTCCCCCCCTCCCTCCCTGTAGTTTTCTGGGACACGTGACAGGTTCCAGAAGACTACAAGGCCATTCACAAAGTTCAGCGCTTCTCGCACATGTGCAGTGGGCACCCGGCTGTGAAGCCACAAGCTATCACAGCCAGGTGCCCACATTAAAGATGCTGGCACCAGGGAGAAAAGATGGCCAGTGAAACCAGTGGTGGTGAGGACACCGCTGAACTAAGGGACAGGTGAGTGGCTGTATTTTAGCAGTTTTTGTAGCTGCTGACTTTTATTTTTTTTTTTCCAGGTGGAACTCCGCTTTAATTGGCTGGGCCAATAGAGGTATGTTAATGCATAAGGCAGCATTTGAAAAAGAACATCATGGTCTGTACACTATTGCCTCTGTACATTGTCACTGTAGACCCATGTAGTGTAATCACCTTTAAGGAATTAAGTCCACTTCTAAGTCAGTTGTTAATAGCTATGATTAAAATTATTGAATGGAAAATTAATAGAAAAAAACCCCTCAATGCGGGTAGCTCAGCAGGATCTAATATAATATAGCATGTATGGAGAATGTATGATGGCAGTAACTGCTATAGAGATACCAGATGGATAATAAAAGCACAAATGGTTAAGAAAGAACAACACCCACACTAATGGACATTGAAAAACACCAGTCCTACATAAAGTTCTACAAGGAAATATACCGAAACATAATATCTCTGTCTAATGATATCTTCATTGTAATCCTGTAATGGTACATTATGCGAAACAGGATTCATCCCAACACGGGCTTGTCAAACCTGGGCTCTCACTTTGCTCCTAAGCCATCCCAACTTTTGGTTGCAGATATCAGGCTTAGTGCTGGGAGAAGGACATCCAGTGCCCAGGGCAAAGATGTCACACTGCACCCCCCACCCCCTTAATGACACGCAAGCTAGAGGCTCCTATGCCCAGCAGTCACTTGCTTTTCAAAATCACTGCTTCTGTCACGACTTCTTTCAGTTTTGTAACAGAAGAATCCCCCCTCCCTACAATAAACCATTGAACCCAGGGCAGCTGTCCCTTCCACCCACTCCTTGTTCCAGCCCTGACCAGGCTGCACCTGTAAGTAGAGACATTGATGTACTCTATTTGGCCAAAAGTTTGTGGACCCCTGACCATCACATCTATATGAGCTTTTTGGACACCCCATTCCAAAACCATGGCAATTAATAAGGAGTTGCTCATCTTTGTCATTATAACATCCTTCAGTCTTTCGAAAAAGATGTTCCAGAAGATTTTGGAGGGTGTTTGTGGGATTTTGTGCCGATTTGTGAGGTCAGGTACTGATATTGGATGAGAAGACCCGGCTCACAATCAGTGTTCCAGTTCATCCCAAAGGTGATTAGTAGGGTTGAAGTCAGAGGTCTCATGAAGTCCACTCTAGATCCTCCACACCAAACTGGTAAAACCGTGTCTTTATGGAGTCGACTTTGTGCACAGGTCATGCTGGAACAGAAAAGAGTCTTCCCCAACTGTTACCACAAGGCTGGAAGAGTACAATTGTCCACAATGTCTCTGTATGCTGTAACAGCACCAGTACCCTTTCACTGGAGACAACTGAGCCCAACCATTTGAATTTTCACATACTTTTGGCCATATAGGTAGATGTGATGTTTAGCTGTCTATAAACCTCTGGTCATGTAGCATATTTTTTGTGAATTGCATCGATCAATGTATATAAATTCTAACCTTGTTACTATATATACATTTTCATAAACGTGTATCATGTGATATATGGATATACTGTCAGGAAAGTACCCCAACATTCAGAGGCGTAGATTGAAGCTGGTGGGCCCCAATGCAAAAGTTGACCTGGGGCCCTCTGCTACCACCTGCTGCTTCACTCTGAGCTGCCGGGTGAAAGCGGTGGGCTTATACTGTATGTAAAAGAGGAACTCAGAGTGTCCAGCTTGAGCCCCACCCAGGATGGGCAGGACCTCTGATTTCCAGATTCACATACAAGCCCAGCGCTTTCACCTGGCAGCTCATAGTGTGTCCTCCCTGTCCCCACCCTGTGTGCATGTGCATTTTTAAGCAGGGCTGAGCAGGGCAGAGAGGGCCTGTACTGCGCTGGGCAGGATGGCTGAGCAGAGAGTGTGCCACTGGTGGAAAGGGCCTGCCCCATCAACTGGTGTAGACTAAATTTGGAACCCCAGAGGGCCTGGGACCTACATAGGGAGACGTGGCAAGCGCTTTTTCCCAGCAACACAAGATAAAACCTAATTTGCCAGGGAAGCTGCACGAGCCCCTGGAGCATGGACAAGATCTCTACTGCACCCACGGTGGACAGTGTCAGTAGTTTTAGAAATTTTTAGACCATTTTTTTTACAATTTATTTTTTATTATTTTTTTACAATTTTTTTAATAGCCCTGTGGGGGGGCTTTGGTGTAATATATAAACAGACCCCTGATGCCTCACAGAAAGAAAGTTAGGACACGGGTTCTTCAATTTCTATTTCTGTCTCAGCTGCACTGAAGATGAATAAACAGAGAGCTCTATAGAAAGGTTCCTGTTCATTCAAAAATGGAAGCATAGTAAACACAGTTTACTATGCTTCCGTTAAAAGTGAACACAGTGCGTGATCCTTACCGATCACTCACTGTGTTCATTTAGAAAAGAAAGGGGCCAGTAAATGACATATTTAGTGACCCCTTCCCCACCCACTTTTCTTCCTGAAGATCCTCTGCAGCAGCCGGTGGGAAAGGAAAAGAGGGAAGCCGGCAGCAGAAAGACATGGGGGGCCAAAAAGCAGAGCGGGGGGAAAGATAGCAGACAGGAGAGGGTGATCTGTGTGGAAGGGGGTAATTACAAGTACCAATGCCCTGAATGGTTCTCCATAAAGCCACTAAATGCTGCAGGAGGGAGAGGAGGGGGAGCAGCTTTCAGCTGCTGCATGGAGAGCCATTCAGGGCATTGGTTCTTGTAATTGCCCCCTCTGCCGCACCAGTCACCCCCTCCTGCCCACAGATTCCCCCTACCATGGGTGGCTGCATGGCCCCCAGAAGCATGGTCTCTGTCGCAATTGCGATCCCTGTGACTGTGGATGCTTCCCCAGTGCCAGCATTTATATCTACACAGGTAGCATATTCACTTTACTCTAATAATTATTCAGTGTCAAGGCAGATATTGATTGTCCAAGAACAGGGTGTAAAAAAAATGTGAAACCACCATGTCCTAGTTACATAATCCTATCTTTTGTGTCAAGAAGACTGCATAGGTGTTAATTCTTTGATGGTGTGAACTGTTGTCACAACAGCGGGGTAGATATTTTGAAAATCAGCATTATATGTGGAAGACAGATGGTGTTGAAGGTCCACACCCCTGTTTAGAGATGGTTGACATAGATGGCCTCTTTCACACCTCTTGAGTTGTCCTCTACAGTATGTCCAAAGTGTACATTTTACTGTCCTTGAAAGATCAATCCTTTTCCTTGAGGTGTAGGAAACTGTAGAAGTAGTGCTCCTATACTGAGCCATTCATTTGATGAGAAGTTGATTTGTCTCGCCAATATACAGATCTATTCCTCACCACATTCCAGTGCATATAACAATGTACTTCACTTAAGTTTGGATGGTGCTTTATTTGGATGTCTAAGCCAGTGTTTCTCTACCTTTTTTCAGTCAAGTCACCCTTTAATATTATGGACAGTTCCGAGGCACCCTTCTAAAATGTGAAAAACTATTCTAATAGTTTTATATAACACACCACACATGTAGGACACCCAACATTAGAGGGGATTTATTCTTCCAAAGCAAATACACTTTTCCACACTGGTACTGACTAGTATTCCGGTGTTTCTCTTCCCCCTCAGTTTTTCTCCATCACTAAGCTAATGCTAAGCACTGATGGAACGGGGAGGGTCAAACTAGGATGCTGTGCAGGCAGCTGACATCCTCCTTATCAACTGATGATGTCATTGGTTGTCAGGACGCTGGTGGCTAGAAGGTCATAATGGTGCACAATGAAAATCTGTGGATTTGTGTGTCTAAAAGGCAGGCTTGTTCCACCCGCTGGCTTATATACAAGTTTTGGGCAATTTTTAGACATTTTACCAAGGCACCCCTGAAGACACCTCAAGGCACCCCAGGGTGCCTGGGCAACCTGGTTGAGAAAGGCTGGTCTAAACTTCTGTCTCAGTGTATTGCTGAGCTTGAAAGACATAGTGATGCAATATTTGTTAGAGATCCTCCTTTTTTTGACATTTCATATACAGTATATGGGATGACTATATTACTCTGTGTTCTGCTTCTCCACTCTGTTTAATGATCCCGTGTTTTTGTGGGTAGCCACGAATGTTCAATACACTATTGAAACATCTGTGTTCTTTGTCTTTAGACTCTGTATTTGTTCTTACCACCTCAGCCTGGTGTTGCAGAGTTCTAATAACCCCCAGTTTGTGTTCCAGTGGGTGGTGGGGGACAAAAAGCAGAAACTGGCCTGTGTGGATAGGTTTCCTATAGACCTCAATGCCCACATCACTACTCTCCGAGCCGCAGTCCAAAAAGGGTCATTTGATATTTGGTGATTCTTCTTGTGTAAGCTTGATGGTTTTGTCCACTAAATTTATGTGTTCACTAAAGGACTGTATTTCTGATGTTCTAATCTTGACCCATGTACCAACATTGACCCTCCTTCTAAGCTCTAACATCACTTATTAGGGATCTGAGTATTGCTAACCCACCAGCAGACAAGGGGAGATGCACAGTGGTCATGAATACAGGTATATATGATTACCATTTTAAGGTAGCCACCCTGCTTAGTGATATCAATACGTATGTGTTGCTAAGAAGAGACCTGATTATCTGTTACAGGAAAAGGGCGATATACTGTTTACAATGAAGAGAAAGTTTAAAAGTCATTGATCAGACCCTATCCCCCCATCTCTATCCCAGGGAAGTTACTCCATGCTTGTATCTGTTAGAAGTGGCAATGAATGTGCCCCCTAAGATCAACTGTCAGCAGCATCAATCTTGTCACATATAACATTTATAACTATGTGGCTACTATCTTATTACCCTTACTAGCCAACACAGTACACCATATTTAGAACTTGTCAATAAAATAACTGGATTGAAATTACAGCAAAAAGAGACACTGGTGTCCTGTGATGTCACATCCCTTTTCACTTGTATATCAACTGCAGAGGCTGTTTAGAGAATTATCTGAAGTGAAAAATCAAGACAGGAAAAGAGTAATTTCTGCACTTCAGACTTAAACACAAGAGTTTGACCCACAATGTTGATAACCCACATTTAGATGTTGATAACCAACACTTAGAGGTTGACAGTCCACACGTAAATGTTGATAACCCACATGTAGATGTTGACAGTCCACACGCAGATGTTGACAGTCCACACGTAGATGTTGATAGCCTACACTTAGATGTTGATAACCCACACTTAGATGTTGATAACTCACACATACAGTAGATATTGATGACCAACACTTAAATGTGGATAACCTGTAGGCAGGTGCAGTCTACATTCTCCACTGCAAGTAGCACTCGTCTGGAATGGCAATAGAGCTGGAAGAGGAAGTCAAGAGAAACTGGGTTTCTCCATAATTTCTTCTGTCCCCTGGGCAGTGTTTTGGTTGACTACGCTGGATCTAGGTGACCTTGGCGCCCATCTTCGGTCACACAGAGTCCTTTTAAGTTCCTGCCGCTGGGATCTTGCATGCATTTGCACACTGGCTAGTGTAGGGACAGCATTCCCATCTGCCAGGGACAGCACTAGCAGCAAGGAGAGGTTCCAGAGGAGTAGGGAAAGCTTAGGGCCTGCTTCTTCATCTTCAGAATGTCCCCCTTTGGGTTGGACCAGCCTTTTCCACTCTCCTTGACAGGCACTGTCTTCAGTTCGGGACTACTTATTGCTGACTGTCTGCTCCAATTGTAAGTTCCTGGTCAGGTGAAGTACCCACCAGTTCCTGCATCCCGGGGATCTGTGTGTTTACTGCTGCTGCACCATGTTGCGCCTACCCAACAAACCCACATGTAGATGTTGATAATACACACATATATAGATGATGATAGTCCACAGTTACTGTAGATGTTGACAAGCAACATGTGCATGTTGATAACCCACAAGTAGGTTTTGAAACATGTTATGGTCAGATAGTTCTCACAGAGCCTTCTTACATGCATCTTGAACTACTGGAGCTATCTCCTTATCTATCATTTTACCTACTACTCTTAAATCCTGTTTAAATTAATGTAATATTTATCTCTCTTTCTTAATTAAATTAAGTCTAACATAAGGATGCACCTTAGATACATCCATAGATGTTGATAATTGACATGTAGATGCTGATAACCCATGTGTAGATGTTGATAACTCCCATGTAAAATTTGATAGTCTGCATATAGATATTGATAACCCACACATACTATTGATGTTGAGAACTAATAAGCAGATGTTGATGATCAACATGTAGACTGATGACTGTCATATAAATGTTGATGACACACATGTAGATGTTGATAGTCCACACATAGATATTGACAACCAACATGTAGATGATAATAACCAACACGGAGATGTTGGTAACCCACACATAAATGTTGATAGCCCACAAGTAGATTTTGATAATCCTCACGCAGATGTTGATAGCTCACACATAGATGTTGACAACCCACTCGTAGATGTTGATAACCCATTCGTAGATGTTGATAACCCACTCGTAGATGTTGATAACCCACTCGTAGATGTTGATAACCCACTCGTAGATGTTGATAACCAACACTTAGATGTTGATAACCAACACTTAGATGTTGATAACAAACACTTAGATGTTGATAACAAACACTTAGATGTTGATAACAAACACTTAGATGTTGATAACAAACACTTAGATGTTATTAACTCACATGTAGATGTTGACAACCCGCACATAGATGTTGACAACCCGCACATAGATGTTGACAACCCGCACATAGATGTTGATGACCCACACGTAGATGTTGACAACCAACATGTAGATGTTGATAACCCACATGCAGATATTGATAACTAACAGGTAGACATTGATAACCCACACGTAGATGTTGATAGCCCATGATACATGTTATAGTCGTAGTTGTCCCAAAGCATACTTATGTGCATCATGAACTACAGCAACCTCCACTGTCTGCTGTTTTAATTACTATTCTTAAATCCTGTTTAAATGGTTGTAATATTTCTCTTTCTTAGTTAAATTATTAAACCCAACAGGAGGATGCATCCTAAATCTAAAGCCACTATATCTCTCTATGCAAATTTGTTGAAAGGTATCCAATGGCGTCCCTTTCTTTTAAATGGGATTAAAATCTGGTTTACATCTAATACTCACTGACAGCTCTTATGGTTCCTGGATTTTTTTTTGGAAGTAAGACATGTACATACTCAATCCCTTAGTCAGGGTTGGTCTTTTAGGGTGTCAAATACGAGTCTAAAGCCATATGATAAAATTATACAATTGTACTTTATTACATGTTTAGAAACCAATAAAAAGGCAATTTTTTAAAATTGCTATACCACAACTTGAATTTAAATAACAAATTATACATTGTCCATTGACAGAGTTCGCTTCATGGCTGTATTCTCAACGCGTTTCGCTATGTGCTTAATGATCTCAGGAGTTCGAGGCAATCTAGGTCACAACATATAATATGTAAATAATTAATGTGTTTATCAATCCATATACAATAAGTCATCTACCAATTAAATAGGAATGGAAACAAGAAAGAAAAAAATGTAACCTGGAAAATCCAAATACAGTGCCCCTCTGAAACTCAATTTTGAATGACCTATCAAAAGGAAGAGAAACACCACCATGCACAATCTGCATGGTGTTTCCACTACTTACAGCTGGGTAATTAGATACTGTATGTCATCGATATAGTTTTTAGCTATGTAAATGCCAAATAGTTTACTGTCAGGAAGCTAACACTCGTGCACATACACAAGCACGCAGATGAGGAACTCTTGTTAGTAACCAACTTGTATCCACATGTCAATGCATCTGCGTGCGGATGCACTTTATACACATGGCCGTGCAAGCCCAGTTTCAAGAATAGTGCAAACGCCCTATTTCTGGTGATTACTAGATGACCTTCAGGTCCCCCACAACTTGTGTTCCTGCATTCCTGTTCCTATTATCTGACCTTCCATTGTTGACTTGTCTTGCTTCTGACCACACTGTGTGACTTCTGGATCCTGACCTTGGCTTGTCTCTGACAATGCTTGCTGAATTCCTGTTCTTGTTATCCGACCTTCTGTTGCTGACCTAGCTTGCTCCTGACCATGCTCTGTGACTCCTGGATCCTGACCTTGGCCAATTCCTCTTGCTCCTCTGTGTATGAGTTTGGTCTGGCTACTGACCTGGTCCTTGCTTACCTTGGCTTACCTTGGCCAATTCCTCTTGCTCCTTTGTGTATGAGCTTGGTCTGGCTACTAACCTGGTCCTTGCTTACCTTGGCTTGCCTCCTGACCACGTCTTTGGTACAGATATCTGTTTTCTGGTCCACCGGCACCCATGCTACTTTGTGCCTTGCCCTTCTGTCTCCATACTCAGGGGATGCTCGGACAAGAGCCTCAAGGGGAGCCCTCTTGTCACTTCGGCCTTCAACCAAGGTACGTGACATTTACATCAATCAAAATGTCAAATCAATTAAAGTGATAATAAGGTGTACAATTTAAACCATCAGTTAATAAACTCACTTGTTCATTAATGAGTATGATACTGAAAAAATGAAGAACACTGTGACTGGTGTCATCCTGTTTTGACTGGGTCTTTTGTTGTCTCTCTGTTTCTCTCCCCCACTTTGTATTCTTTTAAATGTTCGTTATTTTTTTACATTACTTAGCTCTCTGTTGTTGTGACTGTGTTCTATTATGTGTCATCCTCTGAGTCTCAATTTTATCTGTTTCATCAGAAAAAGTATCCATTAGTTTTCTTTTCCTCTCCATTATATTGTCTCCAGAGGTGCTGGAAGTTTTATGTAATAGCGGTATTCTCCCCCTCAGCCTCTGAAGAACGAACTCGTTTATGTATAGAGATAGGACTGGAACTATCGCTTAAGATAGAACCCTTTCTAGTCCTTTTATCTCTGTTCCTCTGTACCTGAAAGTCTTAACCATCCCAAGAGTAGACCTCACCATTCTCATCGTCCTCTTTGTCAGGCAGAAACCTCGTCCTTTTTGACCTGCGTTATGTCATTGTCTGTTTTATCCAAAGTTTCTTTCAATGTCAGGTCCGATGCAAGAAATGTTGACGTCCCTCGGAGTACAGTCACCAGAAGTATGAATGTCATTCAGTGTTGACTGTTCATAACTAGTAATCAAATGTATTACCTTAAAAGACATCTCATTAAGAATTTCTTCAAGTGTTAGGATAATTAGTGTTATGAATAGTATTAGGATGCGTGTTAGCGGTAATGTTAGGATGAATAGTGTTGGGGGTAATGTTAGGATGAATAGTGTTGGGGGTAATGTTAGGATGAATAGTGTTGGGGGTAATGTTAGGATGAATAGTGTTGGGGGTAATGTTAGGATGAATAGTGTTGGGGGTAGTGTTAGGATGAATAGTGTTGGGGGTAATGTTAGGATGAATAGTGTTGGGGGTAGTGTTAGGATGAATAGTGTTGGGGGTAATGTTAGGATGAATAGTGTTGGGGGTAGTGTTAGGATGAATAGTGTTGGGGGTAATGTTAGGATGAATAGTGTTGGGGGTAGTGTTAGGATGAATAGTGTTGGGGGTAATGTTAGGATGAATAGTGTTGGGGGTAATGTTAGGATGAATAGTGTTGGGGGTAGTGTTAGGATGAATAGTGTTGGGGGTAATGTTAGGATGAATAGTGTTGGGGGTAGTGTTAGGATGAATAGTGTTGGGGGTAGTGTTAGGATGAATAGTGTTGGGGGTAGTGTTAGAATGAATAGTGTTGGGGGTAATGTTAGGATGAAAAGTGTTGGGGGTAGTGTTAGGATGAATACTGTTGGGGGTAATGTTAGGATGAATAGTGTTGGGGGTAATGTTAGGATGAATAGTGTTGGGGGTAGTGTTAGGATGAATAGTGTTGGGGGTAGTGTTAGGATGAATAGTGTTGGGGGTAGTGTTAGGATGAATAGTGTTGGGGGTAGTGTTAGGATGAATAGTGTTGGGGGTAGTGTTAGGATGAATAGTGTTGGGGGTAATGTTAGGATGAATAGTGTTGGGGGTAATGTTAGGATGAATAGTGTTGGGGGTAGTGTTAGGATGAATAGTGTTGGGGGTAATGTTAGGATGAATAGTGTTGGGGATAATGTTAGGATGAATAGTGTTGGGGGTAATGTTAGGATGAATAGTGTTGGGGGTAATGTTAGGATGAATAGTGTTGGGGGTAGTGTTAGGATGAATAGTGTTGGGGGTAGTGTTAGGATGAATAGTGTTGGGGGTAATGTTAGGATGAATAGTGTTGGGGGTAATGTTAGGATGAATAGTGTTGGGGGTAGTGTTAGGATGAATAGTGTTGGGGGTAATGTTAGGATGAATAGTGTTGGGGATAATGTTAGGATGAATAGTGTTGGGGGTAATGTTAGGATGAATAGTGTTGGGGGTAATGTTAGGATGAATAGTGTTGGGAGTAGTGTTAGGATGAATAGTGTTGGGGGTAGTGTTGGGATGATTAGTGTTATGAATAGCGTTAGGTAGAGTGTTAAGGGTAGTGTTAGGATGATTAGTGTTGGGGTTAGTGTTCGGATGATTAGTGTTGGGGGTAGTGTTAGGATGATTAGTGTTGGGGGTAGTGTTAGGATGATTAGTGCTGAGGGTAGTGTTAGGATGATTAGTGTTATGAATAGTGTTGGGATGATTAGTGTTAGGGGTAGTGTTAGGATAATTAGTGTTGAGGGTAGTGTTAGGATAATTAGTGTTGGGGTTAGGATAGTGTTATGAATAGTGTTAGGTTGAGTGTTAGGGGTAATGTTAGGATGAATAGTGTTGGGGGTAGGATAGTGTTATGAATAGTGTTAGGTTGAGTGTTAGGGGTAATGTTAGGATGAATAGTGTTGGGAGTAGGATAGTGTTATGAATAGTGTTAGGTTGAGTGTTAGGGGTAATGTTAGGATGAATAGTGTTGGGGGTAGTGTTGGGATGATTAGCTTTGGGAATAGTGTTAAGATGATTAGTGTTAAGGGTAGTGTTGGGATGATTGGTGTTGGGAGTAGTGTTATGATGATTAGTTTTAGGAATAGTGTTAGGATGATTAGTGTTGAGGGTAGTGTTAGGTTGAGTGTTAGGGGTAATGTTAGGATGAATAGTGTTGGGGGTAGTGTTGGGCTGATTAGCGTTGGGAATAGTGTTAGGATGGTTAGTGTTAGGAGTAGTGTTATGATGATTAGTTTTAGGAATAATGTTAGGATGATTAGTGTTGGGGTTAGTGTTAGGATAATGAGTGTTATGAATAGTGTTGGGATGATTAGTGTTAGGATGATGAGTGTTGAGGGAAGTGTTGGGATGATTAGTGTTATGATTAATGTTGGGATGGTTAGTGTTAGGAGTAGTGTTAAGATGATTAGTGTTGGGGTTAGTGTTAGGATGATGAGTGTTGAGGGGAGTGTTGGGGTGATTAGTGTTAGGGGTAGTGTTGAGATGATTAGTGTTGGGGTTAGTGTTAGGATGATGAGTGTTGAGGGAAGTGTTGGGATGGTTAGTGTTAGGGGTAGTGTTAAGATGATTAGTGTTGGGGTTAGTGTTAGGATGATGAGTGTTGAGATGATTAATGTTATGAATAGTGTTGGGATGATTAGTGTTAGGGGTAGAGTTGAGATGATTAGTGTTGGGGTTAGTGTTAGGATGATGAGTGTTGAGGGGAGTGTTGGGATGATTGGTGTTATGAATAGTGTTGGAATGATTAGTGTTGGGGTTAGTGTTAGGATGATGAGTGTTGAGATGATTAATGTTATGAATAGTGTTGGGATGATTAGTGTTGGGGGTTAGTGTTAGGATGATGAGTGTTGAGATGATTAATGTTATGAATAGTGTTGGGATGATTAGTGTTAGGGGTAGTGTTGAGATGATTAGTGTTGGGGTTAGTGTTAGGATGATGAGTGTTGAGGGGAGTGTTGGGATGATTAGTGTTATGAATAGTGTTGGGATGATTAGTGTTATGAATAGTGTTGGGATGATTAGTGTTGGGGTTAGTGTTAGGATGATGAGTGTTGAGGGGAGTGTTGGGATGATTAGTGTTAGGGGTAGTGTTGAGATGATTAGTGTTGGGGTTAGTGTTAGGATGATGAGTGTCACTTTAAAAATAAATACCTTTTTGTTCTTTTTTTTACTATAAAAGCTATGCACTAAAAAGTGGACATGTACTCGGGGCCCATACTGTGCAAAAAAGCACGTTTGCTTTGAAGAGTTTCCTCACCTTCCATTTGCTTCTTCACTGCTCCCTGTTCAAGTCCTTGATTAGTTTAGTCAAACCTTACACACAGATTCCTACATCAGCCTGGAGATGGGAACATCAGGAGGTAGTAGGAGTGTCATGATGTCATCACTGGGTCATTGTGATTCTCTATGCAATGCATGCAGATCATGCCTGGTGGGAGGGGATAGCAGGATTCTGTAGCTTTCTGAAAACATCACAGCACCCTGCCTCAGTATGCGTCTCAAGTCTCCTTAGTCTTGATGCAAGGAGTGGGAGGAGTTATTCAAATGCCTTGAAGGTTGGGTGTCAGTCTGGGGGAGTGGGTGTTTCTAGGCAGGTTGTACTTGTATGCAGACTGCCCTAGGCAACGCCCACAATTCATGCAGAGCCTCAATAACTGAAAGAACTGAAATCCAATGAATAAAAGGGGCGGGCCAGTGACAGTCAGAAATGTCTAGATGATGCTGGACGTCTCCCAGCCAGGAGATATCTGCTTTGCTGCAGCTTCTAATGTCACATAATCTTGAGTTGACATTAGAGATTTCTTCTTGTCATGTAGGGCCACACTGTTCCTGATATATGTTCTAAATGTAGACTGGTAGGGTCTATATAGGGATCCACAACATAATAGAGATGTAACTGTGAAAAAAAAATAAAACAAAATGTTGACTTTACCATTTCGATCTTTTGCACTCATTATTTTTATCACTTCTATAGGGATGAGTCAGAGAATTTCACTCCCACATATCTGTGTCACCAGAATCCTCTCAGCCCTGGTCTTCAGCTATATGATTCACAACTATGCTAAATAAAAAAAGCCAGGCATTAAAGCTGAACACCAGGCAGACAACTAAATACACAGCCCAAGTACCTTTCTCCATCCAGTTCTGAGGTTCACACAGCTCTGTCACACAGCAAAACCATACCTGCCAGGCATGGGTGGAGACTTTCTCTGTTAAAGTTTCACTTTAAGTCTCTCTCCCCATGCTAGGAGCATATGTAAAAGGAAAAGGAGAGGTGGCCACCCTTATGAAGCATCTCTAGAAGAAACAGGAAGGTGGCTACTCATAGGGAGCATCTCCAGAAAGAACAGAGAGGTGCTTACCCATAGGGAGCATTGGTGGCTACCCATTAGAAACATCTCTAGAAGGAACAGAGAGGTGGCTACCCAGAGAGAGCCTCTGTCGAAGGAACACAGAGAAGCGGCTTACCCATAGGTAGCACCTCTAGAAGGAGCAGAGAGGTGGCTAACCAGAGAAAGCTTCTGTCGAAGGAACACAGAGAAGCGGTTTACCCATAGATAGCACCTCTAGAAGGAAGAGAGAGGTGGCTACCCAGAGAGCGCCTCTGTCGAAGGACACAGAGAAGCGACTTATCCATAGGTAGCACCTCTAGAAGGAAGAGAGATGAGGCTACCCAGAGAGAGCCTCTGTCGAAGGAGCACAGAAAAGAGGCTTACCCATAGGTAGCACCTCTAGAAGAAAGAGAGAGGTGGCTACCCACAGAAAGCCTCTGTCGAAGGAACACAGAGAAGCGGCTTACCCAAAGGTAGCTCCTCTAGAAGGAGCAGAGAGGTGGCTACCCAGAGAGAGCCTCTGTTGAAGGAACACAGAGAAGCGGCTTACGCATAGGTGGCACCTCTAGAAGGAAGAGAGATGTGGCTACCCAGAGAGAGCCTCTGTCGGAGGAACACAGAGAAGTGGCTTATCCATAGGTAGCACCTCTAGAAGGAGCAGAGTGGTGGCTACCCAAAGAGAGCCTCTGTCGAAGGAGCACAGAGAAGAGGCTTACTCATAGGTAGCACCTCTAGAAGGAGCAGAGAGGTGGCTACCCAAAGAGAGCCTCTGTCGAAGGAGCACAGAGAAGAGGCTTACCCATAGGTAGCACCTCTAGAAAGAAGAGAGATGTGGCTACCCAGTGAGAGCCTCTGTCGAAGGAACACAGAGAACTGGCTTATCCATAGGTAGCACCTCTAGAAGGCACAGAGAGGTGGCTACCTAAAGAGAGCCTCTGTCGAAGAAACACAGAGAAGTGGCTTACCCTTAGGTAGCACCTCTAGAAGGAACAGAGAGGTGGTTACCTAGAGAGAGCCTCTGTCGAAGGAACACAGAGAAGTGGCTTATCCATAGGTAGCACCTCTAGAAGGTGCAGAGAGGTGGCTACCTAAATCGAGCCTCTGTCGAAGGAACACAAAGAAGTGGCTTACCCATAGGTAGCACTTCTAGAAGGAACAGAGAGTTGGCTACCTCTAGGGAGTATCTCTAGTATAAAACATATAGCTGGCTACCCCTAGGGAGCACCTCTAGTCAGGGCTTTTTTTCTCAAAGAATAGGTGCAAGAACTCACCCCTTGTCTCCACCCCTCACCCACCTCTGACCACCGTCACTTGGTTCTATCCCTACCCATCTCCCAGTTCCGCCTCTTTTTAGAAAATGTTAAACTAAGTATCATTTTGTGGTGCTAAGTAGTTTTAATGGAATTTATTAATGATTGCAAAAAAAACAGTAAAATAGACCCCTGCGGCCAACAACAATAGATTAACTCCAGCAACAATAGACTCCAAGCAACAACAGCAGATCTCCCAGCATCAATAGACCCTCCAGCAGTAGAAAATATTAAATCAACAAAAAACAACAAAACATGAAACTGCTACATTTTATTTATTTGCAAAAATAAGTGCCATAAGATGCCACCAGCACCAATATTAAAGACAAAATATATATTAACCAAATCTAAATGAACAATTCAGACAGAGAAACAAAAAAAAGAGACAGAATTACAAAACTCCATAGTGATCAGCAGCCACCAGCCAGCTTTCAGTAACTGACTGAGTCTGAGAGGAACACTTGAAGGAGCAGCAGCTCAGATGGACCCAGACACCCGCTATCTTCCTATGTCCTTTCTTCCTCCCCCTTTGCCACCCCTCCCCTCTGCTGAAGGATCATTCATGATGTGGCGACTTCCCACATGATCAATCCGCATCCACTCCCCTCACCCTTACCATTGTCCGCTCCCCTCCTTCCCCTGTCACCTCCATGACCCACCATTCTCCTAGGCTCAGCTCACCTTTGATATCTTCTGCCAGGGTGTGTAGTCCAGTCTGTCACTCTCAGTGAGGACAGGCGGCCTCCCAGCACTACACCGCTTGCCTCTCATACACATCGGGCCCTGATCATTCTGCTCACATAGGGTAAACCCTGCAACTAGAGCACCACTCCCGCCTATTGATTGGCTTCATCTGTATAGAAGAATGAGGTGCCAGTGCTGGACACACCCCATTCGGTCACTAGACTGCTCCCTGTTACAGTGGAGGATCTTGTGTGCCAGTGTGTGTATCGGAGATATATGGACCAATCCTCCGAGGATTAGTCTGTTGACTGCCTGGGTCCTGGGCTAATGTCATCACTTCCCATCCTGGAGGGAGCCAACACTTCGCTGCTACATGGAATATATATATGTACAGTTGTGTTCAAAATAATAGCAGTCAGACATCACTAACCGGATCAATCACTGTTTTTGGTAGAAATTATATTTCTACATGGCAAATAATTTCCTAGCAGGTGTAGTAGAGTAATAGAAATCCAACAGACCCAACAGTCATGACATGCATGCTGCTGATTCTGTGTAATTGAATCACTCATTGAAAGGGGCATGTTCAAAATAATAGCAGTGTGGAGTTCTATTAGTGAGGTCATTCATTCTTTGAAAAACAGGTGGCAATTATTGCCCTTATTTAAGGAAGGAGGGCAGCAAATGTTGTACATGCTGGTTACAGTGCATTTCTCTCTGACATTCTAAGGAAAATGGGTTGTTCCAGACATTGTTCAGAAGAACAGCGTACCTTGATTAAAAAGTTGATTGGAGAGGGGAAAACATATAAAGAAGTGCAGAAAATGATAGGCTGCTCAGCTAAAATGATCGCAAATGCTTTAAAATGACAACCAAAACCTGAAAGACGTGGAAGAAAGCGAAAAACTACCATTCGAATGGATAGAAGAATAGCCAAAATGGCGCGGACTCAGCCAACAATCAGCTCCAGGAAGATGAAATAAGGTGTAAAGTTCCCTGTGAGTACTGTTACAATTAGAAGACGCCTATGTGAAGCCAAGCTATCTGCAAGAAGCCCCCGCAAAGTCCCACTGTTGGAAAAAAGACATGTGCTGAAGAGGTTACAATTTGCCAAAGAGCACATTGACTGGCCTAAAGAGAAATGGCGCAACATTTTGTGGACTGATGAAAGTAAGATTGTTCTGTTTGGGTCTAGTGGCCGGAGACAGTCTGTCAGACGACCCCCAAACACTGAATTCAAGCCACAATACACTGTGAAGACAGTGAAGCATGGTGGTGCAAGCATCATGATATGGGGATGTTTCTCATACTATGGTGTTGGGCCTATTTATCGCATACCAGGGATCATGGATCAGTTTGAATACATCAGAATACTTGAAGAGGTCATGCTGCTGATGGTAAAAATACCATCATTCCCTGTGTATGAGGAGAAGGGGACTCTGCAGAGAAATTAAGCATTCATACAAGAGGTCCACAGGCTACACAGAGAGAGTACCGGCCTGTGCTGTGCCCAGGTGCCCCTAGGCGGCAGTGCCCTAGGCGGTTGCCTAGTTTGCCTAGTGGCAGCACCGGCCCTGCCCATTGGGATCATCTCTAGAAGAAACATAGAGTTGACTACCCACAGAGCCCATCTCTAGAAGGGACAGAGAGGTGGCTATCCAAAGGGATCATCTCTAGAAGGAATATAGAGTTGGCTATCCATAAGGATCATCTCTAGAAGAAACAGAGAGGTGACTACCCAAAGGGATCATCTCTAGAAGGAACTGAGAGGTGACTACCCAAAGGGATCATCTCTAGAAGGAACTGAGAGGTGACTACCCAAAGGGATCATTTCTAGAAGGAACTGAGAGGTGACTACCCAAAGGGATCATCTCTAGAAGGAACTGAGAGGTGACTACCCAAAGGGATAATCTCTAGAAGAAACAGAGAGGTGACTACCCAAAGGGATCATTTCTAGAAGGAACTGAGAGGTGACTACCCAAAGGGATCATCTCTAGAAGGAACTGAGAGGTGACTACCCAAAGGGATCATCTCTAGAAGGAACTGAGAGGTGACTACCCAAAGGGATCATCTCTCGAAGGAACAGAGAGGTGGCTACCCATAGGGAGAAACTCTAGATGAAGCAGGAAGGTGGTTACACACAGGAACATCCTCAGATGAATCTCAGAGAGCTTGGGGGAAACTCCTGCTGGATGGGAATTGCACGAAGACCTAATTTCTCAACATTTTAAAGTAGGGTCACTATAAACCTAATTGGCTGCTGTTGCTCAATGGGGCCAATTACTATTGGGAGGTTGCTATAAATATATATTTAGTATATTATTATTTCCCCAGGTACAGCTACGTAGCATTCCTTCCGCCTGGGCAGTGCAAGATGGCCTCCAAAGCAGTGAGAGAGGCTAGCATTTATCAAGGGTGGTTCCTTGGATTATTGTGGGGTGAAATCAAACAGTCGGATGCCGTCACTCTATATGTGAGAGATGTCACTGTCAGCCGCGTGCATTGTACGCAGTTGCGGGGCACTTGCAGAGAAGCCCCATTAGTTTGAATGGGTCGTGGCTTGCAGGCGCTATGACCAACTGAAAGCAACAGGGGGTGTAAGCATGTGTACACCCCTGGCCGCTGCCTCTGCAGCTAAAGGGGGAAGGTAGTAAAGCCTCAGCTCAACCCCTGAACTGAACTGCTAATATGAATGAGCCCTAACAATGCGGGACTGCTGACCCTGCATTGTACGTGATGACGTCAGAGAGCGACTGATGGATGGAACGGGTTTGGGGGACTAGTCTTACAAATAAAATTGCAGGTAAAGGCAAAAAAGAGCATTTAACCCTTGCAGTAAGGGAGTAGCCCCAGTGCAGGGGTCATTTTGAATGTTTTCCTGGCGTTTGACCTTAAGGATGTAAATTCAAGCCACTTGAGCAAGCAGAGTACCCCTTTAACCCCTCCCCCTTTTAAAATCCAAACCCTAAGCCCAGTATTCAAATACTCGGCTTCTTCTTTTGTCTTTAGCTGGAAAATATTCCTTTTGTCTCAGAAGAGGCTCTCCGGCTACACCCTATAGCGCAGATTACGTTTAATTATGTGACACGGAGCTGGTTCCAGTAGATTATTGAAAATTGCATCTCATTTGGTCGCCGGCATCTTATCAGGCCGACCCCGAGAACAGGACGCTCGTTTTAATAAGCAGTCTCAGCTCAGTGGCTGTTTTATGTTTATCTTGGTCTTATCACCCCCCTATCAGGAGGAACGGCAGTAACGAGGCGGCCGCGCCGGCCCGCCCGCCTTATTTCATGCTGATTTTAAATAAAAATGAAACGGAGCGTGGAGAGCCTAAGGTAGGCAAAATTAAAAATTACTGCCCATTAAAAATGACTTAAAGCAAGCGTACACTGTATTTTCGGTGTGCGCGCGTCGGAAGTTATTATGGTAATGTTTCCCATGAAAATCCATTTTTGATATGACTGACAGTTTTACTTGTTAGCGGTACCGTATTTTTAAGAGAGCAATTTATATGCAGAATAGTTAGCTTTTTCCTTCTGTAGGTACAACATTTTATCAGGACATTTAAGGATACATTCATAAAAAAAAAAAAAAATTGTATAGCTGTTCGCCCAGTGAAAGTGCATGTACATTTGGGAAAAAAAATGAATGTAAGCAGGTTACACGCTGCGCTGTTCGAATGTAAACTGGTCGATTTTAAACAATAGGCCACCTTTGCCCACTAGATGGAGCTAAGTATTAGAGGAATTTCTTTGGCTACTTAGCGCCACCTAGTGGCCAACTGTGGTACTTGGTACAGGATGTAGCCTACTTACAGTTGTTTCTTGTGTCATTCACATAGAACAAATGTATAGGCCATTAAAATTTAAGGCGGTCCGGTAGCTAAAATTTTCTTCCAGTCGAGGTCTGAATCTTTCTTTTCAAGTAAAAGGAAATAGAACCACCTTACAGAAGGTGTCCCCATCAGAATGCCCCCATTCATCAGGTGTCCCCATCAAAATGCCCCCATTCATAAGGTGTTCCCATTAGAGTACCCCCTTATATCAGGTGTCCCCATCAGAGTAACCCCATATATCAGATATCTCCAGGATACCTCCATATATCAGCTGCCACAATCACAGTGCCCCCTTACATCAGGTGTCCCCATCAGAGTACCCCCCTACATCAGGTGTCATCATACATGAGGTTCCCCCTTCAGTGTGCCCTCATTATAGGTGTCCCCATCAGGGTGCCCCCATATATCAGATTCCCCCATCATAGTGCTCCCATATATCAGCTGCTAAAATCACAGTGCCCCTTTATATCGGGTGTCCCCATCAGAGTTCCCCCATATATCAGGTATCACCATACATGAGGTTCCCACTTCAGTGTCCCCTCATTTTAGGTGTCCCCATCAGGGTGCCCCCATATATCAGATTCCCCCATCATAGTGCTCCCATATATCAGCTGCTAAAATCACAGTGCCCCTTTATATCGGGTGTCCCCATCAGAGTTCCCCCATATATCAGGTATCACCATACATGAGGTTCCCACTTCAGTGTGTCCTCATTATAGGTGTCCCCATCAGGGTGCCCCCATATATCAGATTCCCTCATCATAGTGCTCCCATATATCAGCTTCCAAAATCACAGTGCCCCCTTATATCAGGTGTCCCCATCAGAGTTCCCCCATGCATCAGGTGTCACCATACATGAGGTCCCCCCATTCTCCCATCAAAGTGCCCTCATATCAAGTGTCCTCCTCAAAGTGCCCCCTTACATCATGTGTCCCCTTACATCAGATTCCCCCATCAGAGTGTCTCTATAGATCAGTAGAGTCCACTAGAGCCAGGTGGGGCTAGAGCTGTGAGGAGATGCAGGGGGCGGGGCACACGAGATGTCATTGGATCCTAACAACCAATGACTGCAGCTTAGTGAGGATCCAGCACAACAGAATGTTGGGCTGATGGTCTGGACTGGGCTGTCAGTAGGTCCGGATCCAGACCACGGTCCACCATTTAGTGAAGGCTGCTATAGACACTTTCACTGGGTGGCCAGCAATGTTATTTTTTTTCTAAATCAACCCCTTAAAGCTGAACTCCATGCAGATATAAAATACACAAATTAACACATCCGAAATATATTGTTTTGCTCCCAAGCAGTGTTAGTACCCTAAGTGGACTGAATTTTGGCTTCTGGCAGTCCCTGTACAGTAGATGTCAGAGAGAGAAGCAGCACAAGGAGCCAGTTGGGTGTGTTGTAGTGCGGGCAGCATGTTGATAGGAGGAGAGAGCAGAGTGACAGAGACATAAGCTCATCTGTCACTTTTATTGTCCAGTCATGGGGTGGAGACCTGAAATTACAACTTTGGCCGAGAAAGGTTAGGTCATCTCTTCTGCCAGGCTGGCAGAACCGTGTAAATCTTATGGTTTTATAAAAGATATAAAAATGCAGCCTCACATGCATTAATGCATCATTAAACACATTTTTAAACACAGGCAGTATAAGGATCTGAATTTTACTTGGTTTCAAGCCTCGTGCATGTCCCTATACAACAGAGCTCAGACTGGGAGAATGAGAAGCAGCACCAGGAGCCAATCACGTGTGTTGCAGTGCAAGAAGCATGTTGATAGGAGGAGAGAGCAGAGTGTAAGAGAGATAAGCCTATCAGTTTGAAGCTTTCCTTTTGTTCAGTTGCAGGGTGGGGGTGGGGGGTGGACAGGAGACCTGAAAGTGAAAGTGAAACAGTGGCAGAAAAAGGTTAGGTCTCGTCTCTAGGGCTGCCTGGCAAAGCCATGTGAATTGCAGGACTGTATGTATATTGTATATCTGTTCAGTCACAAGGTAGGTTGCCTGGTCTCTTCTCTACTCTCCCCAGTTGCTCAGGCTTGGAAATGGCTTGCAGAATGTAACAGCACATGTGCATAGCCAAATTGTACACATATACTAAGGCCAACTGGAGATCACCACACACGTTACAATCTGATTCTACAATCTCCTCTAGATCTACCAACAACTATGTAGAATAAGCATCTGCCTGATTGGATAAAGATTTATTAGGTTAGGTAGGTTCTCATATCACATAGTTTTGGAACATGTTAGGTTGATTGTAGAAAGATCATATCGTCAGATTGAAACGTGTATGGTGAACAGGGAGAGCATGCAAACTAAAGTGCTAGCCACTACCCCGCACAATCCTCCCCCTTCTCCTAGCACAAATCCCCCCAAGCCCCTTCTCCTAGCACAAATCCCCCCCCCCCCCAAGCCCCTTCTCCTAGCACAAATCCCCCCCAAGCCCCTTCTCCTAGCACAAATCCCCCCCAAGCCCCTTCTCCTAGCACAAATCCCCCCCTCCCAAGCCCCTTCTCCTAGCACAAATCCCCCCCAAGCCCCTTCTCCTAGCACAAATCCCCCCCAAGCCCCCACTCCTAATACAAACCCCCCCCAATCCCCCACTCCTAATACAAATCCCCCCAATCCCCCTCTCCTGATGCAAATCCCCCCCAATCCTCCACTCCTAGCACAAATCCCCCCCCCCCAATCCCCCACTCCTAGTACAAATCCCCCCAATCCCCCTCTCCTACCACAAATCCCCCCCAAGCCCCTTCTCCTAGCACAAATCTCCCCCCAATCCCCCACTCCTAATACAAATCCCCCCCAATCCTCCTCTCCTACCACAAATCCCCCCAATCCCCTCTCCTAATACAAATATCCCCCAGTCCCCCTCTCCTACTTCAAATCCCCCCCAAGCCCCTTCTCCTAGCACAACCCCCCCCCCCAATCCCCCACTCCTAATACAAATCCCCCCCAATCCCCCACTCCTAATACAAATCCTCCCAATCCTCCTTTTCTAGTACAAATCCCCCCTGATCCCCCTCTCCTAATACACATCCCCCCAATCCCCCTCTCCTAACACAAATCCCCCCCAATCCCCCTCTCCTAATACAAATCCCCCTCAATCCCCCTCTCCTAATACAAATCCCCCCCAATCCCCCACTCCTGATACAAATCCACCACTCCTAATACAAATCCCCCTCAATCCCCCTCTACTAGTACAAATCCCCCCAATCCTCCTCTACTAGTACAAATCCCCCCCAATCCCCCTCCCCTACTACAAATCCCCCCCAATCCCCCTCTCCTAGTACAAATCCCCCCCAAGCCCCTTCTCCTAGCACAACCCCCCCAATCCCCCACTCCTAATACAAATCCCCCCAATCCCCCACTGCTAATACAAATCCCCCCCCAATCACCCTCTCCTAGTACAAATCCCCCTCTCCTAGTACAAACCCCCCCCCCCAATTCTCCTCTCCTAATACAAATCCCTCCCAATCTCCCTCTCCTAGCACAAATTCCCCCCCAATCCCCCTCTCCTAGTACAAATCCCCCTCTCCTAACACAGATCCCCCAATCCGCCTCTCCTGGCCCAAATCCCCCCCAAAATCCCCTCTCCTAGCACTACCACCCCAATCCCCACTCCTAGCAGAAATCCCCTTCCCCCCAATCCTCCCTCCTAGAACAACTCCCCTCCTTCCCCAATCCCCTCTCCTAGCACACATTCCCCCCCAATCCCCCTCTCCTAATTCAATTCCCCCCCCAATCCCCACTTCTTATACAAATCCCCCCCAATTTCCCTCTCCTAATACAAATCCCCCCCAATCGCCCTCTCTTAGTACAAATCCCCCCCAATCCCCCTCTCCTAGTACAAATTCCCCAACCCCCGTCTCCTAATACACATCCCCCAATCTGCCTCTCCTGGCCCAAATTCCCCCCCAAATCCCCTCTCCTAACACTACCACCCCCAATCCCCACTCCTAGCACAAATCCCCTTCCCCCCCAATCCTCGCTACTAGAACAACCCTCCTCATTCCCCAATCCCCTCTCCTAGCACACATTCCCCTCAAATCCCCAACACAAATCCTCCTGCTAACACTCCCCCCAATCCCCCTCTCCTGGACCAAATATCCCCCCCAATCTCCTCTCCCAACACAAATCCCCCCTCCTAGCACAAATCCCCTCCCCAATTCCTCCCTTCCAGAGCAACCCCCCCTCCCCAATCCCCTCTCCTAGCACACATTCCCCCCAACACAAATCCTTCTCCTACCACCGCCCCAGTCCCCCTCACCTAGTACACAATTCCCCCAATCCCCCTCTCCTGGACCAAATCACCCCCAATCTCCTCTCCTAACTCAAATCCCCTTAAACCTCCCTCCCAGAACAACCCCTCAATCTCTTCTCCTAACACATATCCCCAAATCTCCTCTCCTAACACAAATCCCCCTAAACCTCCCTCCCAGAACAACCCCCCAATCTCCTCTCCTAACACATATCCCCCTAATCTCCCCTCCTAGCACAAATCCCCTTGCCCCCAATCCTCCCTCCCAGAGAACCCCCCCTCTCCAATCCTCTCTCCTAGCACACATTCCCCCCATCCCCCCAAAACAAATCCCCCTCCTACCACCCCTCCAATCCCCCTCTCCTAGTACAAATTCCCCCCAAGCCCCCTCACCTGGTCCAAATCCCCCCTCCTAGCACAACCACCCTCAGCCCCCCTCCTAGCACAAATCCTAGCACAAATCCCCTTCCCCCCAATCCTCGCTCCTAGAGCAACCTCCTCCCCATCCCCTCCTCTAGCACACATTCCCCCCAAACCCCCCCAACACCAATCCCCCTCCTAACACCCCCTCAGTCCTCTCTCCTAGCACAAATCCCCCCTCCCAATCCTCTTCCTTCACTCCCCCCACATAGGACAAATTCCCCCAAATCTCTCCTCTACACATCCCCTTATTCCTTGTCGTAGTATAAATTTCCCCTCCCATTATCCCCATTACCTTTCCAGCACAAATAGCCCCCATCCCCCCTCAGAAACCTATTATCTCATCACAAATGATTGTTACCCCTCCTCCCCTTTCATTGTGTACAGTTCCCCCTGCCTGTAAACTCCACCCCCCAATTTACAGGTGGAACCAGGTAGAGGTGAGGGTTGTGCTGCGCTCTCACTCCTGTCAGTGGAGCGATCCTCCATACAGCAGATGACACAGGATCGCTCTTGGATTGGGCTGTACACAGTTTGATTACCCCGCCCCCTCTCTCCTCCAATGACCACTTATCTCTTAACCAGCAGGCAGCCAGAGAATGAATCAAACAGTAAACATGCCAATGTAAGAGCTGTGACGATCGCGGCGTCAGACCCCAGCCCTTCGTGACCGAAGGACTAGCCAATCTAAAACCACGCTGTGACGTGTGTAACAATGCCATGCCCAGCTGCACTCTGCACAAAGATTTTCCAGCTAATGGACCACAATCTGTGTATCTGCAGCCTGGAAGCAATTGTTACTGGGTCAGGTTTGTTATGCAATTAACCCTTCACACTGCCACCACCTCCTTTTTGTACAGAGAAAGAGGAAACTCTGCAATATTAGCAATAACACTATGATGTTTGAATAATCATCGGTATACCACTGTCACCGCAGGCAGAGATATACTGAAGTTTAAAACACACACACAGCAGCGCTCTTCAGAGGCAGTAATTTGTAGTTTGCATTAAAGAGTGTTAGGAACAGTTCAACACTCTCAGAAAGTAAGATTTATTACTAAAAAGTCAAAAGAGTGCAATAAAAATATTTACAGAAAAAGATGTAGCCAATATATATATACTGTAAATATACAGAAAGCAATAGCACAGCAAAGAGATAACAGAAAGGAATTTAGATGGTTAAAGTACTTGCCAAATGTCCTGGTTTAAGCAGATCAGGTTTCATGAGCCAAAAGGATGCCTTATCTCCCAACCTTAGTAACGATGTTAAAAAAGGAGAATTCTTCAACTTCTTACAACTCAGCTTAGCTTAGCTTTATCTAGGAGCTCCACAGAGTATCTCCCTGAAAAAGAGAACCAATCGCCTCATTTGGGGAGGGAGTTGTAGGTGGAGACCTCAGGCTACGACCAAAGCCTGCCCAAATTATATTATGGTTCATAACTTATTCTCGGTGCATTTAGCAGCCTTGCCACTAGTAGATTAATATGCAGACACATCTGCGGAATGGTTAGATATGAAATATGACATATCTGCTTGAATGGTTCAGAAGATATAATTTTCTGCTCTCCTGTACATGCCAGCTAGGGGGTGTAATATACCAGGAGAATGGTCTTAACTTGAGCCGTCCGAATATGGGCTCCATGTTTAGGTAATTATGTCCTATTTGAAGACATGAACTTATATGAAAAAGTGAGTTTTTAAATGTAAGTCTGTTTTTACGACCCCTTGGAATGTCTTTTGAACTCAGTGAAGGACTTTGTTTATGGCTTTACGAGCCCAGATTGCGGAATTTAACACACATCAAGGCCCCAGCTCAGTTGTGGGATTTATAGCCATGACGCCCTCCCATGGAGTTTGCTGCCTGTGATCTGCATCCAACAGACCACATGTCACTCAACAGAGAGGGAGGAGGGATGAGGAAAGCTGATTTGGGAGTAGAGATGATACAGCATGGAAGATTCTTAACAAGATGGATGACCGTGTCCATCTCTGTGTGCATGATTGCTACAAGAGCGATCCCGTGTCATCTACTTTATGGAGGATCACTCCACTTACAGGAGAGAGAGCATAGCCCACACCTCCTGCCTCTCTCCTGTCATTTCTCCTTTGCAGGCTTCACTGCTCCAGGCTGTTCTCCCGTTGTCCCAGCCATGAGTGTGGAGATGGGGAAAGCCACTCAGCAACCAGGCACAGCATCATGAAAAGACCGGCTGAGGGGGGGCGGGCGTAGCCTACACCTTTAACTGCCTAGATCTGGCCATGGCGTAGACTAGGGAAACCAGCGGCCAAGGCTATGCCCTAGGTGGCTGCTCAGTTTGCCTAGTGATAGCGCCGGCCCTGCTTCTGAGTTGTTCTCCATCATTAGCCTTCTTCTGGGTTGAATGATGTCCAGTGTCATTCCCCCCACTTCCTGTGGACCCCTTTGGGATGCATCATTACAATAGCCTAGGCTTGCAGTACTGCCTACTGCCACATAGAATGTGCCCCTGTGGTGGGTGTTTACTTCATACCCTAGGTATTAAGGAAAGTATGCATTGCAACTTTTCCTTTTAAGGTAGCTTTTATCCCAGAAGACAGAAAGTATGGTAACACTCTGAATTCAAAAAGGAATAAAGGGAGCGCTCATATAATAAGCCGCTAGAACACTCCAAGGAATCACTAGACCTAGTAACATAAATAACAAAATAGTGCAGCGCTGTGACATAAATATATATAAATATATGAATAAGTGAGCATAAAGTTCATAGAATCCGTAAATTCATCATGAATATGAGAAAATTCTGCAGAAAACTTGAAAATAGGAATCCACTCTATATTGGATAGGTGACTGGAATCGTATAGATAAATTGCGCACTCACCGACCGCACATTAAATATGCGCATATATATGACCATCTATCCAGGTAATCAGCCAGACATACGGACCATCTATCCAGGTATTCAGCCAGACACACGGACCATCCCTCCCAGGTGGATCATCAGCCTTGGGTGTAGTGGTATACAGAGAAGTCAAAAGAGCACTCAGAGCCAGTGTATGAAGATGGATGAGCTCCCTCTTCTGGGTACAGGATACACTAGGAACCAGCTGCTGTAGATCTGAAACCCTCAGAGAGAGGGTCAAAACAGAGAGGGAGTACCAATAGTGTAGTAGGTTCAGGCTGATTTATTGGTCATAAGTAAATGAACATCCAGGGGTACATGTAGATATACACACTGCCAGCATTAAGTGGACAGAGAGATAAAAAAAAAAAAAAATATATGTACTGACCCGACACATAAAATCTATCAATACCCCACTCCCTCCGGATATGCTTAAGAGCATTTAGGGTAATCTAACCATACTCTGCTGCCTATGGCTATGCTGAGAGCACCAAAACCCTTAAAGTTCCAAACTGAAATTATGCTATATATTATATCATCCATGGCATAAGGTGCTTAAATATAAGAATCATGTTTTCTATACACAATAATTATCATAAATCAATATAAATGAGGAAAGGATGTTAAAAACAATAATTATAAAAATATTAAAATAATAATAAAATACAATGCAGATGAAAAATATCATAAATGCTTACGCAAATAATAAAAGGTGTAAAAAGTCCAAAGTCACATAAATCGTTTTTGCTAAAAAGGAATTCAATGGCGTACAGTAAAAATAATAATCAATAAATACTCATCCTAGCTATTAGCTATAAAACAATTGATATCGACCTCTATATTGTGTCCGCATAGATATAGAGCGTCTAATTCGTAAACCCATCGGGTTTCCGCCTGGGAAACAGCAACCAGAATTCTTACATAATGATCTGCCTTACCTAAGCTCTGTAGGGTACTGGTTTCCCATTCAGTACTGGACCGCTGGCCTTACAGACAAGAATATTCGAACCTTAGCTTTCCTTAAATCTGCTGGATATTCACCTGTTACCACATAGAGGGGGTGGATCCTGCTTGTCCTCACCAGACGTGTTCCTACCACTATCTACACTTCCCACTTGAGAGGTCCCTAATGACACCAGAAAAAGATATATATATCTCTTCTGGCATCAAAAAAGGCCACCAAACCTTAGCCTTCCCTAAATCTCCTGGATATTCAGCTGTTACCACATAGAGGGGGTGGATCCTGCTTGTCCCCACCAGACGTGTTCCTGCCACTATCTATACTTCTCACTTGAGAGGTCCCTAATGATGCAGGAAAAGATATATATATATATATATATATATATATATCTCTTCTTGCATCAAAAAAGGCCACCAAATCTTGCCAGAACTCTAAGTACAAATGTGACACAGGCTCTCCCAAGATGGCATCAGGATTCCACAGTGAAGAGCACATTAGTCCTATGCTGGACTCCCCTTGGGGCTAGCCTCAAAGCAGCAATCATATGACCATTCTGTTGACATTCAAGAAAAGGGAAAGTAACCTAATGATCTCTTCCCAGGGCTGTCAGTCCGTTGGAGCGTCCAACTGGGGAGAGACCAGTCTGGCACTTTTCCCCAGTGACAGAAAAGACCGCCACTCAACACCCGGCCTTCACTAATATATAAGATGTTTATTTTTACATACAACTCAATTATAATATTCCATTGCAGAATGTGCTGGATTTTAAAAATAACCAGACTATGCCATTGTGTGTAAATAATCCACACAAATTCAACGTAACCAAATATAGTCCCAGTGAACAATAGCTGACTCATACACAACAAAAAAGATTTCACAGTTACATTTACATACCTTAAATACAGAAAACTGGTTACAAAAGTGGCAGTTTCAGCATCCTTCCAGTCCTGTCCTCAATGGGTCCTCCAGCCATGGCTCACACTGCAGGTCAAGGAAAATAATGTGCAATGGCCTATAGATCCACCTGTAAGCCCATGCAGTCTAGCTCTGACTTTTATGGTGTTCAAAGAAAAGAACCATCAGGGCCCATTCACACCTTGTATGGTAATGCAAATGCATTAATTCGTGTTTTGTAACATGCTAACATGCATCTTGCTAAGGCAGCCCATTTAAAACATTCCTACTGTAGGCTAATGCATTTTTGCTCTTTTGTTGTTTCCTGAGTCCTACTTGTACCCCTGTTGGTTGTAGGGTAGTAAGAAGCCTCATTTATTATTACTGTTCCAGCCTGTGCCCCAATTTATGATCATTGTTCCAGCCTGTGCTCCTATTTATTATCATTGTCCCAGCCTGTGCCCCTATTTATTATCATTGTTCCAGCCTGTACCCCTATTTATTATCATTGTTCCAGCCTGTACCCCTATTTATGATCATTGTTCCAGCCTGTACAGCGCTGAGCAGACCCTTTGGCGCTATATAAATACTGTATAATAATAATAATAATTTATTATCATTGTCCCAGCCTGTGCCCTTATTTATTATCATTGTTCCAGTCTGTGCCCCTATTTATGATCATTGTCCCAGCCTGTGCCCCTATTTATTATCATTGTTCCAGCCCGTGCCCCTATTTATTATTATTACCCCAACCTGTGCCCCTATTTTTGATCATTGTCCCAGCCAGCCTGTGCCTCTATTTATTATCATTGTTCCAGCCTGTGCCCCTATTTACTATCATTGTCCCAGCCTATGCCCCTATTTATTATCCATGCCCCAATCTGAGCACCTACTTGTTATCATTGTTCCAGCCTGTGCCCCTATTTGTTATCATTGCCCCAACCTGTGCCCCTATTTGTTATTATTGTCCCAGCCTGTGCCCCTATTTATGATCATTGTTTCAGCCTGTGTATTTATTTATTATCATTGCCCCTATTTATTGTCATTGTCCCAGCCTGTGCCCCTATTTATTGTCATTGTCCCAGTCTGTTCCCATATCAACTAACACTGTCCTAGCTTGAGCCCCTTTTTATTTACATTGTCCCAGCCTGTGCCTCTATTTATGATCATTGCCCCAATTTCTTATTATTGTATCAGCCTGTGCCCCTATGTATTGTAATTGTCCCAGCCTGTGCCCCTATGCATTGTTGTTGTCCCAGCCTGTGCCCCTATGCATTGTAATTGTCCCAGCCTGTGCCCCTATGCATTGTTATTGTCCCAGCCTGTGCCCCTATGCATTGTAATTGTCCCAGCCTGTGCCCCTATGCATTTAGAGTTTCTGGTCCCTCCTGCTCCCTACTAGGTTTTACTTTGTCTCTGTGTCCCCCTTCTTTTTGCAGCAACCCCCTTACCTCTTGTTAGCAGTTAGGGGCTGCTGAGTGGCTCAGTGGGCTAATATTTGGTTGGATCCTTGACTTTTTGTCGGGCTTGCAAAATTGGGCACCAGTCACACTTGGGAGGTAACAGTTTATTAAAACTTGCAAACCCAGAGAGAGAGAGGGATTAGGGTGCAGGATACATAAAAAGTACAATACGCATACTCTGAAAGTTTAGACCGGAACTCTGTATTCTTCGTTTTGTAAAGCAGTAGCAGCACACACACTGTCTGAACTAGCCATGAAATTTCCTGTGATGAACTCAGCTTCTCTAGACCCTCTTCCTGCATGTAGTGTTCACCTCTGATGTTTCTATCCAGGTTCCTACCAGGTAAATCCTTCAGCAAGGCAGTGCATGCTTTCTGGCCCCAGTCTCAGCTCTTCCGTTTTCATTCACTTGTCCTCCTCAGGCAGGAGACCATCTGGGATGTCAGGGAACAGCTATATACACACAAAGCCTGGGAGGCAAGAACTTCCAAAAGGTTCCCCATAAATGGCTTGGTTGGCTGACATTTCACCCCAGGGTTGGATGGCTGACTTTTTGTGGGGCTTGAAAAATTGGGCGCACTCACCTTTGAATGGTAGCAGAATTTCATTGAAACCCAAAAACACAGAGGGATTAGTGCACACGAAAAAAAGAACAGTACACAGACTCCAAAACTCCAGACCAGTGGTCTCCAAACTGCTGACTGGGGGCTGAATGAAGCCCTCTGCTTGCCATTTTCAGCCCTTGAGGCACTATTACTCAAAGCAACAATGCAACTGACACCAACAATGGAGATAAATTCCTGTCACTGACACCAATAATGGGGCATATTTCCTCTGACCGACATCAACAATGGGTCACTATTTCTCCTCCTAGTACCAAAGATGGGGAATCTTTTACTCCCACTGGGCGCAGTCCAGTCCATCTTAAGAGTGAAGAACAGTAAACTGGCACTTTGTTTAGAAAGTTTGGAGCCCCCTGCTCCAGACTGCAAACCTGTAAAGCAGTAGCAACTCACAAACTCTTTAGATGAGACATTGGACTTCCGGTGATGTCCAAGCTGGTACCCATCTTCTCTGGAGACTCTTCATGCATATGTAGCTCTACCCTCTTGAGAGCCACTGAACTATTTTTGAGTTCCCTTTCTGTTCTGAAACTACTTTGAAAGTACGAGCCCTGATGTCACCACCGTGAAACTTTGACCAGGAAGACTCCCTTGCTTTGAACCATAAAATAAACACACAGTTTAAGGTGAGTAAATATTCTGATTGCATTGAGGTCAGAACTTAAAGAGTGCAAGCACAATAAGGATGACAGGAGATGTGCATAAAAGAAAAAGGAACCTCTCTAAAAGGTGCAACAAAGTAATAAAGCACAGTATCACTTTAAGCAAACCCAAATGTCCTGCAGGATCAGAATTTAAACATCAGTTTCCGCTTCGGAGATATCTCTCCTCAAGTGTGCTAAAGTGAACTATAAAGATGTCAGGCTAACTCACCTTTGGGTTCTCAGTTGCTGGTAACTGGATTTAACTCATGAGACAAACACTTTTGTTATAAGCAGTAGTGTCCCCTTTTGTATCTCTTCAAAGAATGGTAACAAATCTGCGTGCTTGATGGGGCCCTATTTGGCGCACATTAAGGTCCAGAGCAAGATTTCCTCAAGATGGTATAGTCACAGAAAGATTCCCCCTTTGAGTGATGTTGAAACTGGGTAAGGTCTCGTTAACACAAAGGATGAAGGCAAGAATTGACTCAAATTTAGGAAGGGAGGACACAGACTTCAGCAGAGGTTGTAGCACTAAAGATGGTGAACTAGTCTGGTGAAGCAAGCTCATTTGAAGCTGAAAGAGGCTTGAAATAAAATACTAGTGTAGTCCTGTCTGTAGGGGACATGTGCTGTAGCCAAAGTCCTGTGGTTTCAGGATTCTAGTGAGACTCTAAAGCCATAATACAGAATGTCCTAGGCAGTCTGGGTCTCAGTGTGATAATCTGTGGTGTAAAATGAACTGAAATTAACACAGTCACTTACAATTTGTGATAATCTGGGTTATGGAACTCTCTCACACAATTTGTAGCCTTTGCAGTGTAAGAAGTTGTCTCTCAGTTGGCAGGGACCCTGAGTTCTTTTTGGTCCCTCTGTTGAAAACTGATGCCGATGACAACAATACAATCTGCCTGCCCACCGAATTGACTGTCCTGCTCGGCAGCAATACCAGCGGTCTGCAATCCTGCTTTCCTTCTCCACAAAATGGCTCGATCCAGCCTGAATCTCCAGAATCCCATATGGCCTTCTACACATACACACACACACCAAACACACCTATCCTTCGACTCTCACCATCTGCTTCCTTCCTGTAAAGTTCCTGGGCTTCTCAATATACAGTATATGCTCCCACCACCTTTGCCAGCTCTTCTGGGAAACATAGTCTGTTCACTCTTTGTTTGAGTGCAGAAGTCCTGCTACCAGTGTACAAGTTCAGCAGGGCTTTGTGTCAATAAAGTCGGGATAACTGAACTGCAGAATACTTGTTTAATCTTCCTGTTGTGTTTAATTAACATCCTGCAACCAGTATTAATGCAGTGTGTTACATACCGCCTTGATATATCGCCTTGGTGGTCCTATGCAGGTTCCTGCTTTACTCCTACCAGGTAAATCCTCCAGCCAAGCAGTGCAAGCTTTCAGGACACAAATTCAGGACTTGCTCCTTCAGGCAAGAGGCAAAGGTTGGGATAGGCAAGAACTTCTGCAAGGTTTCCCCAAATATTTATACCCTTCCCCAGCATGCTCCACCGGCAATAAGCCTCCTAGTGGTTGGCCATAGATACATAAATATTCATAACTCAAGCTATTGGATCCTCTTACACCATTGCCAGGGACACTCAGAACAGAAGCAAACAATAACCAGAAAGAGTACAAGAAGCAGAACTATCAGTTCCAGCTGAGGCGGACTACAGCCTAGCAGCACTACATTTAAAATAGAGTCACTCCTGCTTAAGACATCTTTGCCTAGAGTGCTGGGATTTGGTTGGATAATTCTGTCCTGTTCCCAATTGATTCTGGTAAATTGAGATTTTTTTAATATCAAATTCACTTTAAGAATGAAAAAAAATCTAATTTGGGATATAGGAAAGACAGCTCTTTCATTGCTGCAATCAGCTGAAAGCTCATCCCATGACATAAACCATCACCCAGGTGCATGGTCTAATTAGGGTTTTTTTCACAGCAAATGTTAAAATACTGATATTAGCAGTGTTAGAGTGGTGACAACCGACTAATCAGTGTCATAGAAAGCCTGAGTTTTCTGCTCATCTTTTAGCCTGTTAAACTTCCCAGCTGTGCTGTGCCATTCACATTATAGGGATGTCCCTGCTGAACAACTTATTTATTTCACAGTGTCAAGAGTAAAGCAGAAAGAGTGAGACAATTTAATCACAGCGGGAGGAGTGCGTCTCAGTAGGGGAGGGGGGTGCTATCTACAGAGGGAGGAACACCAGCAGATTATTTCAGATTTTTATTATTTATATTTTTTTTGCGGTACTTATTTTTGTACGGTTTAGAACAAGCAGGATCACGTTATACTGTCTGCTTCTCAGATATAGGAACCTCTAAAAAGTTAGTACCCTGAAGAACGTACCTTTTTGCCTTTAATTCCACCTCAAAAGTTGCAGTGCATTTCCTGTGCCTAGGCACTTCTGTTCTGTGGCCTCATAGCTGTATATATGCAGTGTGAGATCATCTAAGGCAGGGCCAGTTTACTGTCCTTTAGGTGGCTGGATGGTTCTCGGGGGTAGAAATTGCTCCTGCATCAGTGGAAATAGAAAATGCTTCAGGTTTGGTGGTATATACCGATGGTCAGTAGAATGAGGAATAGTGCCCTATTATTCATATTAGTGAGAGAAATAGTGTCCCATCATTGGTATCAGTAGGAGGAGGAACTGTTTTCCATCATTGGTATCAGTGGGGGGAACTGTGTCCCATCATTGGTATTGTTGGGAGGAATAGTGCCCCATCACTGGTATCGGTGGGAGGAATAATGCCCCATCATTGGTGTAAATGGGAGGAACAATACCCCACTGTTTGTGTTAGCATATAGTGCCTCATTGTTGGTGTCAGTAAGAGGAATAGTGCCCCCAGATCCAGATAAAGTCAAGCAAAGGGCTGAATCATCATAGGTGTCAGTGAGAGGAATAGTGTCCTATCATTGGTATCGGTGGGAGGAATAGTGCCCCATCATTGGTATCAGTGAGAGGAATAGTGCCCCATCATTGGTATCAGTGGGAGGAATAGTGTCCCATCATTGTTATCAGTGGGAGGAATAGTGCCCCATCATTGGTGTCAGTGGGAGGAATAGTGCCCCATCATTGGTGTAAATAGGAAGAACAATACCCCACTGTTTGTGTCAGCATATAGTGCCTCATTGTTATTGTCAGTGAAAGAAATAGTGCCCCCAGGTGCAGATAAAGTCAAGCAAAGGGCTGCATCTGGCCCACAGGCCACAGTTTGGAGACCACTGATCTAAGGCACTACTGCCTCTGATTGTTTGTAGGTAGGTGCCTGCATAAAAGTATTGTGTGGCATGTTTCTTTAATTGCTGGCTAGTGCATGTAGATCTGATTGTTTTTGTGACATGTCTTCCCCTGTATATATACAGGTGAAGCCAACTGCATGGTGCATTCCAGGGTATGGGGATGTGATATGAAGACTCTCTGTGTCATGTATATTGTATACTGGCAGCATCACCCTTCAATAGAACATGATCGTGGGCAGTCTTATGGATGCACTTTTTGTTTTTGGACTTCCCGAACTAAAGATATGGGCAGAACCACTAGGGGAACAGTACAGCCATTTGAATGTAGGCGACAATTATGAACATTATACACCACATCAATTGTAGTGAACAAACATATTTAGTAAAGGACGTTCTTGGTTAAGGAAAATTTGTCTGGCCTTATTACTGACAGTGGGCATCAAGTGTGTTACAGCTAAAGTGTATTCTTAGTGTATCTTAAGAACTGAGGAGTCAAAGTCATGGTGAACCCTCTGGGTTATGATCAAGGAGCAGAACTTGCAGTTATCCTTTATATGAAGAAGAAAGGAGCAAAGAGAAGGAGTAGCAGCCAGCTGGTAGAGGTGGCAGATGACAGAAGTCCTGGTAGTTAAGGGTAGCTTAATACTTAATGTACCTCACTAAGTGACAGGGTCTCCACATTGAAGCCTGCTGTGGTACAAAACTCTCCTAGGGACAGAGCCTTCAGGTCACTTTGTGCAAGGCCTTCCTACAAGAATACATTTAATGGTGCAGCTTGATGAGTCAAGACAAGCTGGAGTTAAGTAAGTGCTTTGTGCTACTTTCTAAAATTGAATTCATAGTTGTGTCGGGAAGACACAGTTCTCCATTGCTGTGTGTGGGGCCCTGAAGTGTAACGTGGCCTTTGGCCTGAGGGCGACACTAAGCCAAACTAAAGTTAAGTCAATCAACCCGCAATGAAGTTGAGCCAGTGGTGAGTGGCCATGGCTTGTATTACTCCCGAGGTATTGATGCAGTGTAATGAATCAAGCCAAACTGGTGGAGTTAAGTAAGTACTTTGTGCTTCTTTCTCAACATGAATTCATAGTCATGTATTGGGACAGTTAGGAATAGACCATGTTGCTGGCTAAAGAGGAGATGCAGTCCTTTCAAAACTATGTGTGGGGCCCTGAAGTGTAACTTGACCTTTGGCCTGAGGGCGGCACTAAGCCAAACTAAAGTTAAATCAATGGTGAGTGGTCATGGCTTGCAGTAGCCCTATGGAGTGACTTGCTAACATTTTAATTTCACCAGATTTTGGATAAGATTTGATGATGTCACTACTGTGTTGATAACTGTTCTCCTTGCTGGAGGCGAAGCTGTACCTGATGACCTGTATTGGAAGAATCTCCCTGCTTCTGCTTCATCTGTTTTGTGGTTCTGTGCTTTCACCACTTCTCCTTCTGCTACTCCATCATTACCCTACCAGTCTTCAGATCACCAATCATCAGGAGGGCAGCTCCAACATGAGGAAGAAAAACCCTTCCCTACCAAGATGGCCACCTCCGCACATTGCAGAATAAGGCATGGTAAGTTGGTGACAGGGAACTATCGGCTGTAGGCAGTACTGGTGACTAGTCATTTGCCCTCTGCTTGCCTTTTTGGGTACATTATTCACACTTCAGTTCCTCTTTAGCATTTATTTATGTATTACAGGTATTAATAGAGTGCAGTGCTTCACAAAATGTACATTCACGTCAGTTCCTGCCTCATGGAGCTTACAATCTAAGGTCCCTATCCCATGCATACATACACATACTACAGCCAATCTAGAAAAGAGCCAAGAAACATATTAGTATGTCCTCGGAGCACTTACGGAAATAAGGACACCCAGAGAAACCATCACAAGCACATGCAAACTCCATGCAGATAGTGTCCTGACCAGGATCAGGAGAGGAAGGTCTAACATGAGGAAGCAAAACCCTGCCGCTAACAAAATGGCTGGAAAGAAATCAAAGCAATTGATGATTTAGGAAGGACACCTTTCTCATTTTCGCAATCAGCTCACCTCTCATCCCATGGCATAAACCACCATCCAGGATAATGGCTATTTTTTTTACCTGAAATGTTAAAATACTGATATCAATGATGTTAGCATGGTGACAACTGACTAATTAGTGGTATGGAAAGCCTGAGCATGACTTAAAGCCTACAAAACTTTCCCGCTATGCTGTGCCAGTGGGATTACAGTAATGAGATTGCCATGTGCCAGGCTATATACGAACGTGCCTGGATGCGGAGAGCATGCTATAGGAGACGTATGTAATTAGAGATTTGCTGGTATTTAAATGCTGCCAAGGCACCCTTCCTCAGCACAATGCAACAGAACATTTGGGAACTTTAAATCTGCAAAGCTCTGCAAGAACCATGTCTGTCCAGCTGGGAAGAGCTCTGAATTGGACACCAGAGGAACATCGGCCTGCATTAAAAAAAGAAACAAATAGATACTGCCATTGAATTGACCAGATGTGACTGTTTTCATGGGATTGTTCATCTGTGACTTAAAGGGAAACTATGATTTTTGTCAGCATAGATAATGAGTTAGAATAGAACATAGCATAATTGTTATGGGTCAACTTGCAGCAGGAGGTCTAAAAACCAGGTGGATCAGCATGAATCAAAATCCCTAAGGCAGCCTTCCTCAACTTTTTATACCCCCAGAGGAACCATTTAAATAATTTTCAGATCTATGGCTGCTAAGAAAATAGGGAGTTAGGGGGAAGAATATACCTTTAATTGGTGTTCAGTGGGAAGAATGCCCCCTTAAGTTGGTGGTTGGTAGGAAGAAAGCCCCTTACATTGGTGGCTGATGGGAAAAATGTCCCTTACATTGGTGGGCAGTTGGGGAGAATGTTTCTTACGTTGGTGGTCACTGGGAAGAATGCTCCTTACATTTGTGTTCATTTGGAAGAGTGCCCCTTACATTGGTGGTCAGTGGAAAGAATGCTGCTTACATTGGTGATCAGTGAGAAGAATGCTCCTTACATTGGTGATCAGTGGGAAGTATGATCCTTACATTGGTGATCAGTGGGAAGAATGTCCCTTACATTGGTGATCAGTGGGAAGAATGTTCCTTACATTGGTGATCAGTGGGAAGAATGTCCCTTACATTGGTGATCAGTGGGAAGAATGTTCCTTACATTGGTGATCAGTGGGAAGAATGTCCCTTACATTGGTGATCAGTGGGAAGAATGCCCCTTACATTGGTGATCAGTGGGAAGAATGCTCCTTACATTGGTGATCAGTGGGAAGAATGCTCCTTACATTGGTGATCAGTGGGAAGAATGCCCCTTACATTGGTGATCAGTGGGAAGAATGCCCCTTACATTGGTGATCAGTGGGAAGAATGTCCGTTACATTGGTGATCAGTGGGAAGAATGTCCCTTACATTGGTGATCAGTGGGAAGAATGCTCCTTACATTGGTGATCAGTGGGAAGAATGTTCCTTACATTGGTGATCAGTGGGAAGAATGTCCCTTACATTGGTGATCAGTGGGAAGAATGTCCCTTACATTGGTGATCAGTGGGAAGTATGATCCTTACATTGGTGGTCAGTGAGAAGAATGATCCTTAAAACACGAACAGGAAAGTGAGCGCTAAAATATCCAGCTGCTGTAACACCGAAAAGGTACTAAATAAACCTTCCAAAACAGTAGTATATAATAGGTGCAGCGCTAAAACCTCAATGTCATAAAATTAATAAAGTGCAAGTAAATCAAAAGTGCCAATGCGGTTATGAAGGTATGAACCAAAAAACATGAAGGTATAAATGAAATGTGAATGAATCACTGTCTCAAATGATAATCAAGGTGACTGTTAGTGTACATAAAGTGACCAAGTGGCAATAACACTGATAGGTCCATGAAGTGACAAAGTGATAACACTGTATACTGTCGCTGAAAAGTGACTATTAGTGCTTATTAAAGTGACAATTGCAGTAAATAAAATGTCCATAAAGTGATAAGTTGGAGATCCGAAATTATGATCTCAGAGTTGGTGATCCACACGCTATATTCAATGGTATGGTGATGTGCCAGGTAAGTAGTAAAATTACGCACTCACCAGATGCGCAATTAAATCACGCATTTATGAATATATACTCTGTGGTCGGCCAGAGGTCCCTTTAAGGATATTTACAGCCTGGTCTGGATTCCCCCTGTCTGGGTCATCCGCAGTACCTCTGCCGTCCTCCGTATAAAGCTCTTTTCCACCAACTCTCTGGATGAACGTCTCCAACAAGCTACTCTCTTAATATGAGTTCTGTCAACAGCTCAGGGATCAGCGCTGCTTCGTCCCCGGGTACCGCTCTGCTCGCTGCTTCTACCGCTGCTCTTAGCCAAATGCTGTGCAGGCCAAGAAAAATGATCCTTACATTGGTTTTCAGTGGGAAGAAAGCTCCTTATGTTGATGTTCAGTCAGAACGATGATCCCTTTCGCTGGTGGTCATTTGGAAAGAATCCTCCTTACATTGCTGATCAGTGAGAAGAATGCTCCTTACATTGGTGATCAGTGGGAAGAATGTTCCTTATATTGGTGATCAGTGAGAAGAATGCTCCTTACATTGGTGATCAGTGGGAAGAATGTCCCTTACATTGGTGATCAGTGGGAAGAATGTCCCTTACATTGGTGATCAGTGGGAAGAATGTCCCTTACATTGGTGATCAGTGGGAAGAATGTCCCTTACATTGCTGATCAGTGAGAAGAATGCTCCTTACATTGGTGATCAGTGGGAAGAATGTTCCTTATATTGGTGATCAGTGAGAAGAATGCTCCTTACATTGGTGATCATTGGGAAGAATGTTCCTTACATTGGTGGTCAGTGGGAAGAATGCTCCTTACATTGGTGATCAGTGAGAAGAATGTTCCTTACATTGGTGATCAGTGAGAAGAATGTTCCTTACATTGGTGATCAGTGGGAACAATGCTCCTTACATTGGTGATCAGTGGGAAGAATGCTTTTTACATTGGTGATCAGTGGGAAGAATGTTCCTTACATTGGTGATCAGTGGGAAGAATGTTCCTTACATTGGTGATCAGTGGGAAGAATGTCCCTTACATTGGTGATCAGTGAGAAGAATGTCCCTTACATTGGTGGTCAGTGGGAAGAATGCTCCTTACATTATTATTTATTATTATTATTACTACGAGTTTATATAGCGCCAAAGGGTTTGCTCAGCGCTGTACAATAGAGGGGGGACAATACATGGCACAGTACAACAACAACAAACAACGTACGAGGGGTAAGAGGGCCCTACTCTTTCGAGCTTACAATCTAGGTAGGAGGGGGTAAAGGTACAGTAGGAAGTGGCTGAGGGGAATGAGGGGTGGGAGGAAAGAGGGAGAATGGCCGTTAGGTGAGGGTGGGGTAGGCTTCCCTGAAGAGATGGGTTTTGAGGGAGCGCCTGAATGTGAGGAGGGAAGGCGACAGTCTGATGGATTGGGGCAGTGAGTTCCAGAGGATGGGGGAGGACCTGGAGAAGTCCTGCAGTCGTGCATGGGAGGAGGAGACCAGGGAGCAGGATAGAAGGAGGTCCTGTGAGGAGCGAAGGGTACGGGTAGGGCGGTACTTGGGGATCAGGTTGGTGAGGTAGTCAGGGGCAGTGTTGTGAACGGCTTTGTACGGACATTGGTGATCAGTGGGAAGAATGCTCCTTACATTGGTGTTCAGAGGGAAGAATACCCCTTATGTTGGTGATCAGTGGGAAGTATGCTCCTTACATTGGTGATCAGTGGCAAGAAAGTCTCTTACATTGGTAATTAGTGAAAAAAATGCTCCTTACATTGGTGTTCAGAGGGAAGAATGTCCTTTACATCTCCTTACATTGGTAGTCAGTGGGAAAAATGCTCCTTGATACAAAGAAAAACAAACAGAGGGAGCACCGGCCTAGTGCATTATTGTAAAAAATGTATTGGAAGGATAAAAAGTAAGTATTGTACTCACAATAGGCAAAAAGATCAAAAACACATCACACTAAACAGCGGTGTCCAATCCACATTGCATATAAGTCCAAAAAAATGGAACCTTGGACTTCCAACAGGCTAACACGTTTCGAGGTCTCAACCTCTTCCTTAGAGCCACCAAGCAGTGAGTGTGCCTCTCTTATATATGTTAGCTAATGAAGATTCTAGAAACACATGTCTCTGATTGCACCAGAGGCGGAGACTGGCATCACATGAGCTGTTCTTACATGCCATCATAAATAAGAATGTTAACATAAATGCAGACATCGTTTGAGTGATACCATATAGAATAAATAATATAAATAATGAATTATATTATTTATTCTATAAAGGCATACGGACACTTGGGATCCCAGTACTTTGACATACTGGACATACCGGCCTGTCTCAAAGCAATGATTCAGTGATACGTATGCAAAAGGAAAAGAATGAAGCACCAACACCCTAACTGACTAATACAATCCTAGAAAAGTGGTACATTGATATTTTGGATCCCAAAGTAGCAGCACAATGGCATCTGGGGTCTCAGAACAATGAACACTGGAACTTGCAGGTCTCAGAACACTTACACACTGATCTTGGGTCCTATGACACGACACATTAATATTTTTGATTATACAGGATCAGGGGCGGACTGACAACTCATGGGGCCCCCGGGTAAAAGGGGATCATGGGGCCCCTGTGTCCTTGCCCAAACTCAAAAAATCCTATGAAAAAGGTACCAGGAGCATCTCATGGGGCCCCCTGCTGGCCCCGGGCCCTCGGGCAGTGCCCGAGTTTCCAAATGGTCAGTCCGCCCCTGTACAGGATTGTTTATCAATATGTCTAGTTCTAGTGTAGTGGTCTCCAAGCTGTGACCCATGAGCTCTTTGATTGCATTTATCTGGCTCTGGGACACTATTCCTCTCCTTTAAATACAGCCCTTGGTGTACCAGAACAATGAGGCGCTGACACTTGAGCACCCCAGAACAATGACAAACTAACACCTTAGGGGTTCCAAAACAATGACATATGGGCACCTTGGGGGTCCTAGAACAGTGACATCAAATGACGTGCAACAGCAGTAGTTCTGGAATTGTTTCTTAAATATTGGCAACGACACCCTATATGTAGCCAGGTACTGGCACAAAGCCTGGTAAGAAAAGACTAATTGGTTATAGCAACTGTTGTGGGACAGCACGTTCCAGCATGCCTGCGTATTCTGTTGCTATTGACTTTCATTGCCCTCTTCTCATTTGCCCAATCCGGGTGTAGGAGTATGCTACAGGAAAGTTTAATGAGATAGGTAGTTCCATCACCTCCAGGTGGAGCTGCCCTTTGTTGGAAAAGAAACTACATCTTCCAGGGGTCCCTGCAGTTGAAGAGGAGAAAATGAACTTTTACAACACTGCCCGGGAAAACCAGGGGCATTTGGTGCCAGACCTAGGAAAGAGATAGGAGCAGGGACTGAGTGCTGAGCCCAGTGGCGGACTGACCATTTGTAAACTCAGGCACTGCCTGAGGGCCCGGGGTCAGTAGGGGGCCCCATGAGATGCCCCTGGTACTTTTTTCATAGGCTTTTTTGAGTTTGGGCAAGGACACAGGGGCCCCATGAGTTGTCAGTCCATCCCTGGCTGAGCCTGTAGCACTTGTGCACATGTGCAGCCTATTCCCAGCAATTCAGTGACACCGGGCGGAGTTGCTAGCTTGCCTGTAGTTACATTGGAGGCACAGAGCGGAGTCGCAGCTCTGACTTTGCTACACCTGAGAAAAAAAGCAGAATTATGGACTATTCTCCCTATATTCAAGTGACTCAGAGCCAAGTGCAAGTCTGCATCACCTCTGCAGTGGAGTCAAGCGGGTTAGACAGAGGTCATGAGCGGCCCCTCCACTGCCAGGACCAACTACTGTGGTGCAGGAGTTGGTAAGAAAACTGTTAACCCATTATTTATACTGATCAGCAGATATTGACAAGATAGTCCACCATTCTTTAACTCCAACACACCCTTTTGGCATTCTCCAGCCTAATCAGACCTTCACCAGATTATTGTCTCTATTTCCCAAGACTATCCTCTCCTTGTCTCAATACCACTACAATAATAGTCCTTTTTCCCTCTATCCACCTTGAACTGCTATAATCTTGCAACTGACTTGAGTTGCTTTGAACCACAATCTACACAGTTCCTTCTGCTCCAATTGTCCAACTGACTCTAGTTAGATGAGGATCATTGAACTCTACCAGTTATGCACCACCACAAGGGCCCCAACCAAGCCGGCAAGACATAAATATTGCATACTTTGTACTTTTTTTTTTTTAGGGGACAGCTAACTTTTGGTGGACATACACCTGTCTTCTCGAACCTTATTACCCAGGTCTCACTCTTTTAGGTAGAATTGAATAGTGTGTATGTGATTAAGTCATGCAGGCAGACTTGAATCTAGCTGGGTCAGTCTGGGGGACTGGATGGTGGTATAGTTTCTAGAGGGTTTGCTACTACACTTTCAGTTGCCATCATTGCACCCTCGGTGCCCTTGTTACAGTTTAAGCTGATGTGAGAGTCAGGTTCTCTTCTGCTCTTTTGTGCCCTCACATAGTTAGCATAGAAGGTCTCTGTGTAGTGTTAGGGGTTATTGCATTCTTTTGCTCTTTTACTGTGATAGTGTGATCTGTTTGATATTAATAGATCTATAGTTCCTACTCCACTTGGTGTTACCTTTCTTCTTGAACAGGGGTGTGTGAGAGTAGTTAAAGTGATAAAGCAAGAAGTCCATACATCAGACTTGGGGAGAGAGGATTTATTCATTAAGTGGCTCCTTCAGGTGTGCGTTATATATTTGGGGTATTAGCTGTAAAACGACTGCACGCTTCCAGTTTTCATGATCAAGCATGAGAAAAAAAGGCAAATGTGCATGTTGTTCCCGCAAGCATGCATGTATGACATTGCACCACACCTGTGAGGTATTGCTGGGAATGTCAGAGTGAGAGCAATAATTCTAAGGACAGACCTCCTGCGTAACTCTAAACTGGTAACCTGTAAAGCCTTTTAAAGTGTTGCCTATGGGAGTGTGTCCAAGATGGCGACCGGAGCGGCCTCATAGGGGAGAGCTCTGCCACCTCGGATCAATAATCCGCATCCATCCTGGGGGTAGCAGGATCCTGACACCACCAGAGACCCCCGGGGACCTGGCCTGCTGCCTGTAGAGGAGAATCGGGTCAGTTTGACTCCCCTCCGAAGTGACAGAGGTTCGCGGCCTACGCAGACTGCCATGGCCTCCGTGTGGATCGGTTCCGGCCTGTGACTCTTCCGAGTGCTGCTGCCTAGAGTCTGGTGTGGTGAGCTGCTGTCTGGGGGAGGGTGGTGCCCTCCATTGGCCCCTAACTCCTACTCCGGGGAACTGAGGCCTGTCGGGGCCTACAATCAGGGGAGTCTGTGTGCCCATCCTGGGGGTGAAGCAGTCTGACCTTGTCCGAGAGCCTGTAAGGGGGTGGCTGCTGCCTGGAGGGGGAACATTAGAGCTGTTTGTGTTGCCCCCCCTGAAGATTTGTCAAGTTACACTCTGCAGGGCCCTGGCAGCCCTGTGCCCTGCTTGCCTCCTGCTTTGGGATTAGGCTCTGGCTGGGGTCCACACCTGGCCCATCTGTGGCATCTGAATCTGCATGTGGGGCTCCAAAACCTGCCATGGCTCCTATCTTCCCTTCCCCTTGAAGTGATAATGTCCTGAAATACCACGGACAGAGTTGCTTATCTCCTGCATGGATTCAGCTTCAGCCTGGTTTATACTTATTCAGTCATATGTGGGGGCCAAATACCTGTGTTCCATGTCAATTGTTATAGTAACCATTTTCTCTGCCACTGCGAATGAATATTGGGGATGACTAGAGGAAAGCCTTCGACCGCTGGCAGAAGAACTGAAACTACACAAACTGCAAAACCTAGTTGGCCCTCAGGGGCTAAAGCGGGGGTCACCATGACCGCATCCCCCTCCCACCTGCTGCACCTGTGTACTTTAATTTTCTCAGGACGGCGATTACTAATTGTCAGGCAGTGCAGACTGATGTGGGGCTGATCCAGAGGAATCTTGACACGTTCCCGGCCGAGTGATGGCAGTCGAAACAGCGGGTCAGCGATGCAGAGGACACTATTCGCGACCATTCGGGAGCAATGCATACACTGTGGGTTAAGGTCAAATACCTCGAGACTAGAGCAGAGGATGCGGAGAACCGCAGTAGGTGTAACAACCTCCGGGTGGTGGGTTTTCCTGCAGGGGCAGAGGGTAACGATCCGCCTTGGTTTACCGAGAATCTCCTTCGCTCCTTGCTGCCTTGAGCCATCATTTCCAGCTTCTTTGTGGTTGAGAGAGCCCATCGAATGCCAGCAGTCAGGGGCCCACCTGGCACGCTGCACCGCACCTTTTATTTTTAAGCTTCTTAATTACCATGATCAAGATCTGGCGCTAAGAGTGGCTAGGGCCCAGGGGGAACTGCGCTATGAAAACCACAAGTTGACATTGTTTCCTGACTACTCGCTGGATACCTAACGACAACGCCGATCCTTTGATGCTGTTAAGGCCCAGCTACGTGCAAAAGGCCTTACATATGGCATGCTGTTCCCTGCAAAGCTCAGAGTTCAGGATGGTGAAACCACACACTTCTTCACTGTGCTGAGGAGGCAGCGTCCTGGTTGGAAACCCTATGACCACAGCGCTGATCTTGTAGCACCACTGCAAGATTAGTCTTTTTGCTACCTCTGCTCGAGTCTGTAAGTTGAATTGGGATTCCCAGGTCATCCGTTTCACCAGTTATAATCTAAGTTAGTGTCCTCGGTGATGGCCGAGTGATACTATGAGGCGGAATCTCTTCGACATGTGAGCTATTCTGACTTGCTCTATGTACTCGCTCCACAGACATTCCTATGGCTTGTTGCCTGTTTTTGTTCAGGGAAGTATGACTCTCCCGGTTTTTGGGGGGTTGTCCAATATTTATTTTATGGCGCCACCCAATTTCAAATGTATCTCGCCTCAACTCTTCAATTAATCGCTCCTTGGTCTTCCAGTTTCTCAAATCCTATACTCCACATATTTGTATTTTGCAAGAAACTCATCTGATGGGCTGTAGGCTACTGGGCCTCAAGAGAGCTTGGGTTGATCATTATTATAATGTTACATACTCTTCTTATGCTCAAGGGGTCAATGTCCTTATACACAAATCGCTGCCGTTCACTCTCCTACATTCAGGCTTGATCACGAGGGTAAATACGTTATAATTCATGCAAGGATCAATTGCTTTGAAATGGTAATTGTTGGGCTCTATTTTCCGCCTCCTGCCGCCGTGCCATCGTTGGCTGCCTTGGCCCCACTCGTGGCCTCCTTTCCCACATCCCATGAACTTCTTGCTGGTGATTTTAATCTTACTCCGGACCCTAGTGTTGATAAATTATATCCTGTTGCCAGCAGGGAGTCGGAGTTGGCCAAGTGGGTGGAGTTTTACCATTTCACGGATGTATGGAGGTGAAAAAATCCTGGGACCAGGGCCTATACCTGTCACTCAGCATCACACAGAACTATATCTAGAATTGATCTTTGTTATGTTACACTTGCACTTTTAGCGAGGGTTTGGGCAGATTTCCATCCTTCCACGAGGGATTTCTGACCATGCTCCACTTCTTCTTAAATCAAGTATTACTGATGCCCCGGGGGAAAAAGTCTGGAGGTTATCTCGGTATTGGATCACTGATCCTGATATAGAACCCCCTATAGGGAAGGTATTGGAGCATTTTTGAGACTCTAATGAGAATACTGCTGCACATACTATTACCTGGGAGGCTTGTAAGGCTATTCTTAGGGGCCAGTATCGGTCCCTGATAGGGGGGCTACAGGTTAGATGGCAGGAGGAAGTGGACTTGGTGAACCAGAGGGTGCAGGAAGCTGAATCCAATTATGTGCTCAATCCACATCCTGTTAGTCACCGCGACTTACAACTAGCTACCAGGGACGCTTTATTGTTACACACAGAGGCCTCCAGGAAGGCGATGCTCCATCAAAAACAATATATTTTTGAACAGGGAGATAAAGCAGGCCAACTACTTCCTTGGTTGGCTAGAGAACAATCTTCCTTATCCAATATTGCACTGATACAGGCCGAGGACGGTTCCAGGATCCTTGATCTGATCTCAATCAACCAGCGTTTTGCCGACTATTATGCGAGTTTAAATTCCTCCAAAGCTACCTTCACACCAGAGGATTTGTCCCGCTATTTGGATCATGTTGACCTGCCATCTCTCTCACTGGTCCAGACGGAGCAGTTGGAGGCAACGATTTCCTTGGAGGCGATCCAGCAGGCGATTGGCGCTTTCCAATCTGGCAAAGCGCCGGGCCTGGATGGCTTTCCAATTGAATTCTATAAAACATACATTGAGCAAATGGCTTCCAGTTTTCAAACACTTTTTAACGCACTACTTGAGACAGGAACTCTGCCCTCTGACATGTTTCAAACAGTGATAGTGGTGATTTTGAAGCCTGGGAAGGACCCGACTCACTGTTCCTCCTATCTGCCAATCTCCCTGTTGAACACTGATGCGAAAGTACTCGATAAGGTGCTTGCTAGGAGACTGTGTTTGGTTATCTCTATGGTGGTACACCATGACCAGACGGGCTTTATGCTGGAGAAGGGTACTGATATTAACATACGAAGACTGTTCACCCATATTTCTGCGTCTTGTGACAGTGATGACCCTAGGGTGGTGCTGTCCCTGGATACTGAGAAGGCCTTTGATTCGGTCGAGTGTGAGTATCTATGGGAAACTCTGCGCTGCTTCAGTTTGGCCCTAACTTCATTGCTTGGATCAGAGGCCTGTACAGTGCGCAACTTGCAAGAGTACGTACTAATAATATCCTTTTCCCCCCATTTGCTTTCCACAGGGGCACTTGGCAGGGCTGTCCGCTTTTGCCGGGCTTGTTTGCCCTGGCGATTGAGCCTTTGGCCTGCCTGATCTACTCTTCCAATTCCTTACATTGCCTACCAGTAGGTGACTGGGAGGATAGGGTTTCCCTGTATGCGGACGACACTCTCTTATATTTGAAGGACTGTAATTTGTCTTTTAGAGAGGCGCTGAGTCTTATCGATCATTTCGTCAGATACTCTGGAATATGCATTAATTGGGAGAAGTCAATACTATTTCCTCTTGCACTGGGGCCCCTGCCTGATATTTCCTTTGCCCCTATTAGATCAGTCTCTCAATTTAAATACTTGGGTGTAATGGTGCAGCGGGTCTTGACAAAGTACCTAGCGGACAATATTTATCCTCTCCTGCAACAGCTGCAGACAAATTGTACTACTTAGTCTTCACTTCCTATTAGCACCATAGACCAGGTGAATCTTTTTAAAATTATATTTCTACCTAAGTTTATCTATTTTTTTCGGCATACGCCGGTGCAGATCCCGCAATCCTTTTTCCGTCGCATGGATGGTATCGTTTCTGCATTTATTTGTACTGGAAGGACCCCTAGACTTTCCCGATCTACTCTGCAACTACCTATTATTCGTGGTGGCCTGGCACTTCCTAAACTGCTTTTATATTACTGGTCACAGTGCGTTGGTGGCTCTTCCGGCCTAGGGATAATGCTGCAGAGATCCTGGAGGCGGCGATATTGGGCTTGTATGCAGAACTTCGTAACCTAATTCATAGAGGTCCAAAATCGAACTCGGCCATCACTCTTCCCATGCTGATGACCCTGAGGGTGTGGAGTCAGGATAGAGTTCAATTTAGTGTAAATAACTCCTACTCTCACACGCCACTCTGGGGCAACCCTGACCTCCCTCATCTGCATACGATACCGGATCCTGTGGTGTGGGCTCGGTATGACATTAAAACGTTGCACCATATTATGGCATCCTGCTTCCCTTTGAACGCAGTCATGGCCTGCCTAACCGGATGTTTTTCCGGTTTTTACAATTGCATCATGTTGTGGCCACTCAATCTCCTTCTCCACCTACCATCCAGACTGACCCTTTAGAAAGCTTGCTGTTAATAGAGGACTTGCCTAAACTATTGTCCTCTCTCCGTTCTCTGTTGCTACCCCTATCTACCCCTAGAATGCAGTTGCTTTATGATAAATGGCACACAGACCTCCCATCTCTGTCGGAGGATGATTGGGAGGATTGTCTTATACAGTGCCTCCCTACCATGATCTTGGCCAGGGACCGCTTCATACAGCAAAAATGTATCCATAGAGTATATTACACCCCGCGGCGATTGGCTGCAATGTATCCTGATAGATCGGCAACATGTCCTTGATGTGATGTGGCAGTGGGCATGTTTCACTATATATTTTGGGAATGTTCCATACTTCTTCCCTTTTGGGCCGGGGTCCTAGATACTATTAACGCTGTTAAAAACTGGTTATTCTCATGGATGTTGTTGGGTCTCCTGGACCTCGTAGAGATGTCTAAGAATAATAGATTGTTCATCTTCTATGCTCTCTACTATGCTAGAAGAGAAATTTTGTTGAGATGGAAGCAGTCTCCCTCGCCGTCAGTCTCGGGTTGGAAATCGGCGGTCAACGATGCGCTTCCATTGTATAAACTTACTTATATGAGTCGTAACTGTCCAGATAAGTTTGATAGAATATGTACTGGGTGGGTGGAGGCACAGGGCCTTACGGTATAACATTCAGGTTTTTCTCTTGCGGGTATGTCCAGTTGGTATTGTTTGTCTGATTGGCTATTTTTTTATGTTTATGATTTGCATTTCCTTTTCACCCCCCCCCCACACTTTTTTTCCCTTTCCTTCCTCTTCCCCCTTCTCCCCCTTCCCCTTTTTATTTTATCCACTCCGTTTTTTTTTCCACTCCACTTTTTACTTTATCTTTTATGTTCCAGCTCATGGCCTTAGATCTCTTTCCTAACTCTTATTTGGTGGGTGATGGCCATCTACAGTGTAGCATGTATGTTTCTTCCGATCTGACTCAGGATGACTGGTTGACTATGTATGATCTTTAGCTTTGGAATCTCAGGTGTATTGTATTTTTACTGACTGCCTAAGCTTGCTTGCTCTTATGTACCTTGACTTGTTATACTTTTGTACGATTTTGATAAACGCAACTGTTAAAAAAAGTGTCGCCTATGGAGATTTTTAAATACCGTAGTTTGGCTCCATTCCACGGGCATACGCAATTTTATTTCATATTTCATATATAACATCATATTTTATATTTGGAAGATTGGAAAAATGTGTTTGTGTTCTCTAAAGCTCATTAAGTGTATTCTGTTTTCTTTAGTTAAAGGGATGGTGTCCCCTTGTTTTGGGATACAGTTGGTTATTTGCGCACTGTACGGTGGAACCCACTTAAACTTGAGAACTCCAAAGCAGAAACTTTGGGCCAATTGAAAAATAGTACGCTGGCCAGTGGGAGAGGTTTGGAGAGAGTGGCGGACCTGTTGGCTTCCAGTACCGCCACTGCCAGTTAGACCCTCCCTAGATTCAGGGTTCAGGTACAAAAGATACTTTAAAATGGTTCTAAAGCCAAAAGGCTTTTTACCTTAATGCATTACCTGTATTAACTTAAAAAACCTTTTACTAGTTGTTCCTTTCTCCCAGATACTTACCTGAGTCCTGTATCGATCCAGCTCTGTGCCCATCTGCAGCAGCGCTGGTTCTCTCTATCCCCTCTCCCAGACTCACAGAAAGCAGTGGGAGCCATCAGTCAAATGCTGGGGGGGGTGGCTAACCATGCCTAACCACGCCTTGTGAGGATGTAAATGTGCATAGCGCAGCTAAGGAGCATGCCAGCAGCTTTACCATCATAGCAAGCAGCTTTCTATGGGAGCACACAGAGAAGAGGAGGAGCTAAGATTGCCAGCAGGAGACCCTTGAGGAGGAGGTTCTGGCCACTCTGTGCAATACTATTGCACAGAACAGGTTAGTAAAGTATGTTTGTTATGTAAAAAAAAAGCCTTTACAACCGCTTTAAAAGAAGTGCAGGGTTTAAATAAAACAAACATTCATGCTTACCTATGTGAGATGCTGCAGCTGTCCCTCGCTGGCTCTAAGACCGAGAACTGAGCAATCACCACTGATTATTCAGTTCTCCGTCTTCACTAAGCGGAGAGTGTTGACTGTCAGTCACCGGCTCTCTGCTCTGCCCCTCCAGCACTCATTGGACTGTGGGGGGGAGGGTCAGGAGAGGCTGGTTCAGGCTCTCAGCAGCACGCAGAGAGGTTGAGCCAGCTGCTGGTCAGGCATCTGGGTGGATCCCGACATTAAATTCGAGATCCATCCTCCAGAGTCTGGACCAACTCAATGATGTCAGCCAAATATGGGCTTTAGCCCACTGTTGACTGAATCTGGGTCACAGGGGAGTTCAAGCCACTTCTGTGACCCACAAGAGAAGTATTGCCTAAAAAGCTTTGGCCATACTTGTCCTTTAAGGGTTCCTCTTATTATTTGTGATGTTGTATTAAATTCTTATCTGTCATTGCTTATTGCTGTCGCCATTCCGTGCTTTGTAGGGAGTATTTCCAACAAAATAAAACCTCTCTCTTTAGCCTTGGTGTGTCAGAGGGTGTGGCATTACCAGAAGGGTCATTGTCATCCTGAATCAGGGGAGCCATCCATCAGTGGCTCCTTCAGGGGTGAGCGCTACAGAGACATGCTGACTATACTCTGACATGATCTCTGCTAACATATTCATGATTATATTGTGACCATGGTGATGTATTCTGAATTCTGATTTATAGATGTGTACTGACTGCATTGTCTTCTGAAATGCTAACAAGGTTTGAATCAAAACTGCTATACGAAATGCACATTACCAGAGAGACCATGACAACTGTGCACAGGCTACCAAAGACTGACATGAAAGCTGTGTTCTACCAGAGAATGCCATGAAAGCTGTTTACTACCAGAGAATGCCATGAGAGCTGTGGATTATTGGTGACTGATATGAGAACTGTGGACTACCAGGGACTGCCATGAAAACTGTGCACTACCAGAGACTGCCATGAGAACTGTGGACTACCAGAGACCGACATAAGAACTGTGGACAATCAGAGACCACCATGAGAACTGTGGACTACCAGAGACCTCCATAAGAACTGTGAACTACCAGAGACCACCATGAGAACTGTGGACTACCAGAGACTGCCATGAAAACTGGGGACTACCAGAGAATGCCATGAGAGCTGTGGACTATTAGAGACTATTATGAGAACTGTGGACTATCAGAGACTGCCATGAGAACTGTGGATTACCAGAGACTGCCATAAGAACTTTGGACTAACAGAGACCACAATGAGAACTGTGGACTACCAAAGATGAGAACTGCTACCAAAGGCTGCCATGAGAACTGTGGACTACCAATGGCTACTATGAGAATTGTGGACCACCAGAGACTGTCATGAAAACTGTGGACTACCAGAGACTGTCATGAAAACTGTGGACTACCAAAGATGAGAACTGTGGGCTACCAGAGACTGCCATGAGAATTGTGGACTAGCAGAGAATGCCATGTGAGCTATGTTCTACCAGAGAGTGCCATGAGAGCTGCGGAGTATTGGAGACTGTTATGAGAAACCTGGACTACCAGAGACTGCCATGAGAACTGTGAACTACCGGAGATCACCATGAGAACTGTGGACTACCAAAGAGAACTGTGGACTACCAATGACTACTATAAGAACTGTAGACCACCAGAGACTGCCATGAGAGCTGTGAGCTACCAGAGACTTCCATGAGAATTGTGGACTTTCAGAGCTTGTCATGAGAACTGTGGCCTACCAAAATTGGGAATTGTGGACCACCAGAGACTTCCATAGGAACTGTGCTTCCAGCTGTGGGCTACTAGAAACTGCCATGAGAGCTACATGCACTACCAGAGACTACCGTGAGGGCCATGGATTACCAGGGACTGCCATAAGAGCCATGGACTACCAGAGACTGGCACAGAAATTGTGTGCTACCAAACTACAATGAGAACTATGGACTAACAGAGACTGCCATGGAAACTGTGCTACCATGAGAGCTGTGGGCTACCAGAAACCACCATGACAATTATGGACTACCAGAGACTACCATGGGAACTGTGGACTAGCAGAGACCTCCATAAGAGCTGTGGGCTACCAGAGACTTCCATGAGAATTGTGGACTTTCAGAGGCTGTCATGAGAACTGTTGCCTACCAAAAATGAGAATTGTGGACTACCGGAGACTTCCATAGGAACTGTGCTGCCATGAGAACTATGGACTACTAGGGACTGCCATGAGAACTGTGCTGCCATCAGAGCTGTGGGCTACCAGAGACCACCATGAAAATTGTGGACTACCAGAGACTACCATGAGAACTGTGGACTACCAGAGACTACCATGAGAACTGTGGACTACCAGAGACTGCCATGAGAACTGTGGACTTCCAGAGACCGCAATGAGAACTGTGGACTACCAGAGGCCACCATAAGAATTGTGGATTACCAGAGACTGCCATGAGAACTGTGCACTACCAGAGAATTCCATGTGTACTGTGGACTGCCAACGCCTGCCATGAGAACTGTGGACTACCAATGGCTCCTATGAAAACTGTGGACCAGCAGAGACTGTTATGAAAATTGTGGACTACCAAAGATGAGAACTGTGGACTACCAAAGGCTGCCATGAGAACTATAGATTATCAATGACTATTATGAGAACTGTGGACCACCAGAGACTGCCATAAGAATTGTGGGCTACCAGAGACTGCCATGACAATTGTGGACTACCATAGAATGCAATGTGAGCTGTGTTCTACCAGAGACTGCCATGAGAGCTGTGGACTACCAGAGAATACCATGAGAACTGTGGACTACCAGAGACCGCCATGAGAACTGTGAACCACTATAGACTGCCATGAGAGCTGTGGTTTACCTGAGACTTCCATGAGAATTGTGGACTTCCAGAGATTGTCATAAGAACTGTGGACTACCAAAGACTGTCATAAGAGCTGTGCTGCCATGAGCGCTGTGGGCTACCAGAGAGAACCATAAGAATTGTGGACTACCAGAGACTGCCATGTGAACTGTGGACTACCAGAGACCACCATGAGAACTGTGGACTAGCAGAGATCACCATAAGAACTGTGGACTACCAGAGACTGCCATGAGAACTGTGACCTACCAAATATGAGAACTTTGGACTACCAGAGACTTCCATAGGAAGTGTACTGCCATAAGGACTACGGGCTACTAGAAACTGCTATGAGAGCTATGAACTACCAGAGACTGCCATGAGGGCCATGGATTACCAGGGACTGCCATAAGAGCCATGGACTACCAGAGACTGGCACAAGAATTGTGGACTACCAAACACTGCCATGAGAACTATGGAGTACCAGAGACTGCCATGAGAACTGTGCTGCTATGAGAGCTGTGGACTACCCGAGACTGCCATATGAACTGTGGACTACCAGAGCCCACCATGAGAACTGTGGTCTACCAGAAATGAGAACAGTGAGCTACCAAAGATTGCCATAGGAACTGTGCTACAATGAGAGCTGTAGGCTACTAAAAACTGCCATAAGGACCATGCATTACCAGGGATTGCCATGAAGGCCATGGACTACCAGAAACTGGAGTGTGAATTGTGGCCTACCAAACACTGCCATGAGAGCTGTGGGCTACCAGAGACTGTAATTTCAACTGTGGCTTGTCTCTCTCCACATTGGCTACTAAAATGTTTTTTTTGCCCATGAAATATTGTGACTTCATTTTCAGGTCTTTTTATTACAAAGTTTTAGGGTGATACACCTTTTTTCTGTTCTTCTTGTTTTATCCTCTTCTTTAATCTGAAGGATGGCTGGTTATGTCTTCAAGTTTTTTTGCAATTTGATAAGAAAGGACGTGCCCTTTAAAGCCAATTGTACCATTAAGGGCAATCAGTAACCTCCTTGGTATCACCTTCCCTATTGTATTTTGCCAAAACTATGGCACAAAATTCTTATTTACTGTATCTCACAGCAGCTCTTTAGGGTTCTCTTCCGAGAGCTAGTTGGGTTCTATCACCACTCATCGTATACCTCTGCCATGATTGATTATGCTTCCCCAATTCATTTTAGATATATTTATTTTATTCTTGCTTTGAAAGAGCACCTAGAATGCTGGAGAAAATATTGTAAAGGAGGAGAATGGGGATTTCTTGGTTTTTCATTATGCAAATTTTCAAGTATTTTGAAAATCCCAACTATGAGTTTAGGATCCCCTATCCCCCGCTTACCATTGGAGTACCCTTTACAAATATGTTTACTCTGTCTTTTTTCTTATCACGGGTCCTCTTCACCCTTTTCCTCTTCCGGTGTAGGGCGGACAATGCAAAAAGCAGAAACACGTGATGGCATGCCACCACTCTCTGCAGCATTCCTCCTCTGGGTCAAGGGCTGGGGGATGGGCCACTAACACCCCTGGCTCACAGGATGTGGGATAAATGAAGGTGGCCCAAGTTGTAGGTAGGTCCCCTTAGAAACTCTGTTAATCCTCTATGGCGAAGGTGGTGTAGCTGCCTTTTAGTAGACTGCTAGGTAGATTTAGCTTACTCTTCTGTATTCAGTGTAGCAGGGGTTGACTAGAGCTGCTCAATGCCTCACAGGCTGTTGCTCTGATTACTTCCCTCTGTGTTCTAGAATTATAGTAGAATGAAGGACAGAACAGGCAACCTGAATATTTAAGGAACCCCAGCCAATCACTGGGGAAATGTGCCCAGTAGACAGTTGGAGAGCCAATAAGTAGTTGGAGGCCTGAGGCAGCAGAGCAGTGATACTGGGTCCAGTACTGCTGGAGGAGACCCCAGTGTTAGTGCTCTGCCCCCGGGACAGGAATACTAGAGAAGCCTTTGTGAAAACATGGAAGTCCCAGCTAGGCTTAGCTGGGGGGCCTATTCACAAGCTTAAGTTGGGTCAGAAGAAGCTCACTTGAGAGAGCCAAGAGGAGGTTGGTGTTGAAGGAGTCCAGCTGTCCTATGGTGGTGTGAGCCTGCATCTCCCTCACTGAGAAGAGCCTACTGGATGTTGAAAGGAAGCAACCAATTATTCTGTGCCTATGTGAATAAATGACCCCAGTGCTGCGAAGTCAGTGACTGTGTGTAGCTTTTGGTCTCTGGGAGACGTCATAGTCATTATCAGCATAGAGATTCTGTGGGTCATCCTTTTTGGTGCAGTTCAGCAAGATAGCTAAGGAGTCCTCAAGTTGTCCAGTTGTCTAGTTGTTCAGTGGGATATCCTATGCTCCCCAAATACCCTTTCAAGTTCTATGTTCCAATAAAACATAAAAAGTCACCCCCAGACTATTCCTTTGAGCCAGTGGAAGAGTGAAGAAAATGCTGTGAGTGCTTTAACTGAGGTAATAGGACTAAATTAATCAGCAGCTCTTTAGGGGGTGCGCTACAGTAGGTATCTGATTTGATGCCCAATTCCTGAGAGAGTTCAGGTGGCCATCATAATGAGGGAGCCTTTAAATATGGGATCCTACATCATTTGGGAGCAGTAGGTAAGGGAGAGGAACCCACTGGTTATGGACAGTGTTTAATGCAGAGAGAGGTTCCTGGTAGTACCAAAGAACCTTCAGAAGATTACTTTTGGTAGGCCAGTGCAGCTTGGTTATACAAAATAATGCCACCCCTCCAGAAGAGGTTGTTTGGTAATGCTACCATAAATCATACTATGATGGGCTGCATTGATACTGTCTTATTCAACAGTGTGCCATAAAATTCTCCCATTGTAATTGCTACAAATCTAAATGGCTACAATAAACTACTACATCAGAGTTTCTCAATCAGGGTTCCATGGAACCCTGGATTGCTAGGAGTTTCTTGAGCAATGAGCAATTTTTGCCTCTCAGAAAAGTTCCTACTGACACCATTGCTATTTTTAGCTATCTGTAAGGGGGTAATTCTTCCCAATGATCACAAGTGTAAGGCACACTCTTCCCACTGACCATCATACTAACGTATCATGAATTGTAGATATAGTCGTTTATAGGAGGGGCTTCCTAAGACCAGAAAGCTATTTTAAGGGTTGATAGTCCAGATACCAATCTATTCCATCATAAGACCAGATAGAGAGAGAAACAAAGAAGAAGCCAAGGGGTTTCAGGGACAAAAAGTGTCCCTTTCATCAATGGATCTATGATTAAAGTTCTATACCTTGAATTGATAGTGCTGATAAGACCAGATAGCGAGAGATAACCAAAGAAGAAAGCCAATGCATTTCAGGGACAAAAAGTGCCCCCTTCATCAATGGATCTAAAGCTAGGCTACACATGTACTGAAATTCAGCTGACTCAGCAGAAACCAGCTGAATTTTGATATATGTATGGCCTTTCCTGTTCTAGAAGAGTTGATGTAGTGATTGACTCCTCCTGAACAGAACTGTTGATACTGTATATAGTTTACCTCGATCAGCACTCACAGCCAATCGACTGCAGCTCTGTTCAGTGTATGCCAGAATTCAATAGTGCAGCACGAGGATTCTTCCCATCTACAGTACCTCTTAAGGTATGGATGGGGGAATCATTTTTTTTGATGAGCTGGCTGGCTGTTAAAAAAAAATTATTAGTCTATAGCCAGATTAAAATTGAAGTTCTACACCATGAATTGATAGTCCAGATACAAATTATTTCCAATGTAGGATCAGGTAGAAAGAAGAGCAAATAAGAAAGCCAATGTGTTTCAGAGCCATAAAATGCCCCCTTCATGAGTGGATCTAAGATTGAATCACTATGACATGAATCCAGATACACATTTATTGCAGAGTAATATTAGGTAGAACGAAGACCAAAAAAGAAAGCCAACATGTTTCAGGACCAAAAATTGTCCTCTTCATCAATGGATCTGTGACTGAAGTACTACACCATGAATTGTTAGTTCATATACAAATGTATTCCAATGTAATATCAGGTAGAAAGAAGACTAAATAGAAAATCAATGCATTTCAGGGCCAAAAGTTTCCCCCTTCATCAATGGATCTAAGAATGAATAGCAACACCTTGAATTGATAGTCCAGATACAATTTATTCTGATGTAATATCAGGAAGAGAAAAGACCAAATAAGAAAGCCAACAAGTTTTAAGGACAAACATTGATCCCTTTATCAATGGATCTAAGATTGAAGCGCAATACCATGAAATGATAGCCCAGATAAAAATGTATTCTAACGTAAGATCAAGTAGAAATAGGACCAAATAAGAAAGCCAAGAATGCGTTTCATGATAAAAATTTGCCCCATCCATCAATGAATCTAAGATTGAAGAGCTATGACATGAATTAATAGTGCAGATACAAAGCCAAAATGTTTCCCAACCAAAAATTGCCCTCTTCATCAGTGGATCTGTGAATGAAGTACTACACCATGAATTGTTAGCTCATATACATATTTATTCCAATGTAATATCAGGTAGAAAGAAGACCAAATAGAAAATCAGTGCATTTCAGGGCTAAAAATTGCCCCCTTCATCAATGGATCAAAAATTGAAGTGCTATGCCATGAATTGATTATCCAGATAGAAGTTTATTCCAATGTTATATTAGGCAGAGATAAGACCAAATAAGAAAGCCAACACATTTTAGGGCCAAACATTCTCCCCTTTATCAATGGATCGAAAATGGAATCCATTTTTGCCAATGATAGCCAAGATACAAATTATTTCCACTGTAAGATCAGATAGAAAGAAGACCAAATACAGTCATGGCCGAAATTGTTGGCACCCTTGATATTTCTCCAGGAAATCATGTATTTCTCACGAAACGTATTGCATTAACACATGTTTTGCTATACACATGTTTATTCCCTTTGTGTGTATTGGGACAAAACAAAAAAAGGGAGGAAAGAAAGCAAATTCGACATAATGTCACACAAACCTCCAAAAATGGGCTGGACAAAAGTATTGGCACCCTTTCACAACTGCGGATAAATAAGAATGTTACAAGCATGTGATGCTCCTGTAAACTCACCTGGGGCAAGTAACAGGTGTGGGCAATATAGAAATCACACCTGAAAGCAGATAAAAAGGAGAGACGTTCACTTAACCTTTGCATTGTGTGTCTGTCTGTGCCACACTAAGCATGGACAACAGAAAGAGGAGACGAGAACTGTCTGAGGACCTGAGAACCAAAATTGTGGCAAAATATCAACAATCTCAAGGTTACAAGTCCATCTCCAGAGAACTAGATTTGCCTTTGTCCACAGTGCGCAACATTATCAAGAAGTTTGCAACCCATGGCACTGTAGCTAATCTCCCTGGTCGTGGACGGATGAGGAAAATTGATGAAAGATTGCAACGCAGAATAGTCCGGATGGTGGATAAGCAGCCCCAAACATGTTCCAAAGACATTCAAGCTGTCCTGCAGGCTCAGGGAGCATCAGTGTCAGCGCGAACTATCCGTCGACATTTAAATGAAATGAAACGCTATGGCAGGAGACCCAGGAGGACCCCACTGCTGACACAGAGACATAAAAAAGCAAGACTACAGTTTGCCAAAATGTACTTGAGTAAGCCAAAAGCCTTCTGGGAAAACGTCTTGTGGACAGATGAGACCAAGATAGAGCTTTTCGGTAAAGCACATCATTCTACTGTTTACCGAAAACGGAATGAGGCCTACAAAGAACAAAACACAGTACCTACGGTAAAATATGGTGGAGGTTCAATGATGTTTTGGGGTTGTTTTGCTGCCTCTGGCACTGGGTGCCTTGACTGTGTGCAAGGCATCATGAAATCTGAGGATTACCAAAGGATTTTGGGTCGCACTGTAGGGCCCAGTGTCAGAAAGCTGGGTTTGCGTCCAAGATCCTGGGTCTTCCAGCAGGACAATGACCCCAAACATACGTCAAAAAGCACTCAGAAATGGATGGCAAAGAAGCGCTGGAGAGTTCTGAAGTGGCCAGCAATGAGCCCAGATCTAAATCCCATTGAACACCTGTGGAGAGATCTTAAAATTGCTGTTGGGAAAAGGTGTCCTTCCAATAAGAGAGACCTGGAGCTGTTTGCAAAGGAAGAGTGGTCCAAAATTCCGGGTGAGAGGTGTCAGAAGCTTATTGATGGTTATAGGAAGCGACTGATTTCAGTTATGTTTTCCAAAGGGTGTGCAACCAAATATTAAGTTAAGGGTGCCAATACTTTTGTCCAGCCCATTTTTGGGGTTTTGTGTGACATTATGTCATATTTGCTTTTCTGCCTCTGTTTTATATTTGTTCCAATACATACAAAGGGAATAAACATGTGTATAGCAAAACATGTGTTAATGCAATACCTTTTTTGTGTGAAATACTTGATTTTCAGGAAAAATATCAAGGGTGCCAACAATTTCGGCCATGACTGTAAGAAAGTCAACATGTTTCAGGGTCAAAAGTTGCCCCCTTCATCAATGGATCTAAGATTGAATAGCTACACCTTTTGTCCAGATACAATTTATTCTGATGTAATATCAGGTAGAGAAAGACTAAATAAGAAAAACAAGTTTTAAGGACAAAAATTGATCCCTTTATCAATGGATCTACAATTGAAGAGCTATACCATGAAATGATAACCCAGATAAAAATGTATTCTAACGTAAGATCACATAGAAAGAAGACCAAATAAGAAAGCCAACGCATTTTAGGGCTAAAAATTGCCCCTTTCATCAGTGGATCTAAGATTGACTTGCTACGCCAAGAATTGATAGTTCCAATGTACACACTGTATTATTTGATTAAAAAAAGAAACCAAATAAGAACAGCAACGTATTTCAGGAACAAAAATTGCCCCCTTCATCAATGAATCTAACACTGAAGTGCTACACCATAAATAGATAGTTCCGATACAAATGTATTTCAATGAAAGATCAAAACCGACACATTTTAGGTCCAAAATTTGCCTTCATTAATGGATTGAAGATGGAAGTAATATGCCATGAATTGATGGTGAAGATCCAAATTATTTCCAAGGTAAGATCGGACAGAAAGAAGACCAAATAGGAAAGCCAACACATTTCAAGGCTACACTGGTAAATGATAATCCAGATACAAATATATTCCAATGTAAGATTAGGTAGAATGAGGAGCAAATAAGAAAGCCAATGCTTTTCAGGGTCAAAATATGCCTTCTTAATAAATGGATCTATGAGTGAAGCACCATGCCGTGACTTGATAGCCCTGATACAAATTTATTCCGATGTAATATTAGATAGAACGAAGACCGGATAAGAAATTTAACTCATTTCAGGGCCCATAACTGCCCCTTCATCAATGGATTCAAGATTGAAGTTCTCCACCATGAACAGATAGTCCAGATTCAAACGTATTCTAAAGTAAGATCAGGCAGAAAGAAGACCAGATGGGAAAGCCAAATCTTTTTAGGGCCAAAACGGATCTAAAATTGAATTGGTACACGATGAATTGAGAGTTCAGATACAAATACTGTATATTCCAACATTATATCAGGTAGAAAGAAGACCAAATATGAAAGCCAATGCATTGCAGGCCCAAAAATTGCACCTTCATTAATGGATCTGAGGGAAGTGTTACACCATGAAATGATGGTCCAAATACACATTTATTCTAATGTAAGATCAGGTAGAAGACAAAAAGATAATCCTATGAGTTTTTGGGGCCAAAGATTGTTCCCATCATAGGAGGTGGACGTATAAGTTCTGAAGTAAAGATACAATGTACTTGACCAGTATAGGAAAGCACAGGATTTGTCAGCCGGTTTGATCATTCCAGCTGTTATTGAATTCTGTTCTATATTGGCCACCTTCTGATCAATCGATTTTTGGCCCCAAATACGTTGGCTCAGTTATTTTGGCTTTCTACCTGATATTAAATGGGAATAAATTTGTATCTGGACTATCAATATGTAGTGTTGGGCTTCCATTTTTGATCCACTGATTTCATTACAAATCAAAGAAACTCTGGAAATCCTTTTGATGTCTAGAATGGAAGCCAGATACCCTACGGAAATACAGTACCACTGCCATATTATTGGATAATAACCCCAACAGCACAACCCCAAGGGTTCCAGCACTATGTATACATTTCCCATTTTGGAAATATAGGAGCATAGTGACATACTAATGGGGGGGGGGGTTGGAAAGCCTATGCAGCCAGCAGAGGTAAAGCCAAGAAGTCATGGACAACCCTGGGGGTCCTGCACTGTGATTACACTGCATCTAGGAGCCCTTTTGTAATAGCCACAAGACATAGGGGTATATTTAAAGATAGATTGCATAGCTGTTCATCCATTGAAACTGCATGTGGATTTGTTCTGTGTAAACTGGGCAAAAATCAAAAGTTCTCAGGTTATATTCTCTAAAGATCGATCATGTGAATGAGGAAAATACCATATTATGGCCACTAGATGGAGATGAGGAGCAGCTATGAGAGCACCATCTAGTGGCCATAATGCAGTATTTTCCTCATACACACATTCTACCTGGAGAGAATATAGTCTGGAAGTATTCGATTTTGCACCATTCACACACAGACAATTTACATGCAATTTCAAAACTTGAATGTCTACGCTAAAATGTTTATAACTACAACCAGGCTGGCTGCTGGGGGATCTTTTACTACTGGTGGGGGGGTCTTTTGTTGTGGGAGATCTATTGTTGGTGGGGGTAGGGGGGTCATTTGTTGCTGGGAGGGATCTACTGTTGAGGGAAGAATCTATTGTTGCTAGTAGTTGTCTTTTGTTCCTGGAGTGGTTGAGGTGTTGGGGTATTTTTCTTTTGTGGAGGTATATTGTTGCTGGGGGATCTGTTGTTGCTGGGGTTCTATTGTTGCTGGCTTCAGAGGATCTATTTAACTGATGATTTTCTTGCTATCTTTAACAAATTCAGTACAAAATTACTGAGCCCCTTAAAATGATACTTGGTTATGTATTTTATAAATGGGGCTGTACTGGGAGTTGGGTGGGGGATGGAACCAAGGAACGGCGCTCGGACGTGGGTAAGGGGCAGAGACTATGGGTGACTGGAAAGGGGGGAGTACCTGCACCTATTCACTGAGAAAAAAAGCCCTGAATACACCCCATGATGTTTTAAGTGTTCACACTACTTTTAACTTGCAATTTCAGCTTGTGTGTGTGAGTTTGTGCAAGAAAAAAAAACCTGCTTTAACCGCCTCCCGCCCGCCATATAAGGAAATGATGTGCGCAAGGCGGTTCTCTCGTTCTGGGAGGATGTCATATGATGTTCTCCCACTCTAACTGCGCGTGCGTGCCGATCTGTGGTGCGTTGTGTCCCTGGGACACAGTGGATCACCGATCAGCGGAAAGAGCCAAAGACTTGGGATCTGTCATGTGATCAGCTGTGTCCAATCACACACACAGCGGTTATCTGCATTTCACGCTGACAGCTCTTGGGGAGAGGAGAGACGGTAACCAGCAGTCCTCAGAGCAGGGGTGTATTTAGGTTTTGTGCTGCCCTTGGACACCCCTCCCCGGCAGAGAGAGAGCCTGACACTGGCCAACACCAGACCCCCCCAGGAAGAGAGCCAGACAGAGATCAACAACACCCGTGCCCCCCCTCCGAGAGAGCCTTTCACTAACACCCCCCCCCACGGTGACAGAGAGAAAAACTCACCTTCACAGCTCTGGACATCCCCGGGAACAACAGTTGGGCTCTGCATACACCATCAAGCAGCCCACAGCCTCTCTCAGATCCCACCTGGTCCCTATGCTGCATATGTCCCTTCTTCCAGGGGGCAGTGCTACCCCTTAAATAAATGCCGCCCTAGGCAAATGCCTTGTGGTAAATACGCCCCTGCCTCAGAGGGGATATCTACACAGATCAGTGCCCAGATGATCAGTGTAGCCCCATCAATGCCACCTGTTATTGCCCATCAATGCCACCTGTCAGTGCCCATCAGTGCACATCAATGCCACATATCAGTGCCTACCAGTGCACATCAATGCCACATATGAGTGCCTATCAGTGAGCATCAGTTCCAGTCAGTGCCACCTATCAGTGATAGTCAGTGCAGCCTATCAGTGCTCATCAGTGCCACCTATGAGTGATGCCAATCAGTGCCACCTATCAATGCCAGTCAGTGCCGCCTATCTGTGCTCATCTGTGCTGCCAATCACTGCCCGTCAGTGCCACCTAACAGTTCCAGTCAGTGCCACCTATCAGTGCCAGTCAGTGCAGCCTATCAGTGCTCATCAGTGTCGCCTATCAGTGCCAATCAGTGCCACCTATGAGTGCTGCCAATCAGTGCCACCTATCAGTGCCAGTCAGTGCCGCCTATCAGTGCCCATCAGTGGCACCTAACAGTTCCAGTCCGTGCCACCTACCAGTGCCAGTCAGTACCACCTATCAGTGCCAGTCAGTGCTGCCTATCAGTGCCGCCTATCAGTGCCATATATGAGTACTGCCTTTCAGTGCCCACCAGTGATGTCTGTAAATGCCCACCAGTGATGCCTGTCAATGCCCGTCAGTGTCACCTACCAGTGCCTCCTCATCAGTGCCCCCTATCAGTGCCCATCAGTGGAGCCTATCAGTGCCCATCACTGCAGCCTCATTAGCGCACATCAGTGAAGGAAAAAAATTACTCATTTACAAAATTTTATAATAGAAACTAAGAAAAAAACTTTTTTTTTCAAAAATTTCAGTTGTTTTTGGTTTGTTTATCCAAAAATAAAAAACTCTGTGGTGATTAAATACCACCAAAAGAAAGCTCTATCTGTCTCAAAAAAAGATAACATTTCATATGGGTACAGTGTCGCATGACCGTGGAATTGTCATTCAAAGTGCGACAGCGCTGAAAGCTGAAAATTGTCCTGGGCAGAAAGAGGGTGAAAGTGCCTGGTAGGCAAGTGGTTAAAATTAAAATGCAAAAAAATATAGATCACCAGATTTCTGTGTGCCTTAATATTCTCTGCAAATCAATGTGTGAATGAGGAAAATACCACATTATGGCATCTAGATGGCGCTGAGGAGCGTCATTTTTTCCTGTGATTGCACCATCTAGTGACCATAATATTTCACATGCACACATTCGACCTTGAAAGACTATAGCTTGACAACATTCGATTTTTCTGCATTTGCACACAACAAATTTACATCCAGTTTCAAAGGATGAACATCTATGCCAGGGCTTAAAATTTCAAGTCCTGAGCTACTAGCCAGGCCTTAGAGTTACTCGCCACCAACAAACACACACAAACAGAGACACCTGTACACACACACACAGACATGTACATACACACACACACACACACACATACACACACAGAAACATGTACACACACGCACAGACACATGTACACACACACATACAGACATGCATACACACAGATACATGTACATACACAGAAATACACACTCACAGACACATGTACATACACACAGACACATGTACTGTACATACATACACAGACACATGTACATACATACACAGACACATGTACACACAGACACATGTACGTACATACACACACACATGTACACACACACATACAGACATGCATACACACCGATACATGTACATACACAGAAATACACACTCACGGACACATGTACATACACACAGACACATGTACTGTACATACATACACAGACACATGTACATACATACACAGACACATGTACACACAGACACATATACGTACATACACACAAACACACACACACATGTACATACACACACAGACACATGTACACACACACATACATGTACATACACACAGACACATGTACAATTGTACATGCATACACAGACACACACAAACATGTACACGTACACGTACACACACACCCATAAAAAGTTGCAGTACTTCGTTGTTCACTCACAGAGCCAGGTACTGCACTCTAGGGGGAGGCAGAGAGCACAGCACACACTCCTTGCTTTGCTTTCACTGCTCTCAGCTATTGAGCAGTCTGACGGCTCCCAGTGCCAATGGCAGATCCAGCCTGAGCTCCGAGCCTGCTCAGCAAGACGGTCCTGGGGGGCACACTCACCCCCACCATAATTTCCACTCGCCATTGGCGAGCAGGCAAGTGGAAATTTCAAGCCCTGATCTATGCTAATTATTTTTAAATACGCCCTATATTTTGGCATGCGGTAATGCACGCATTATTTCTTTCTTGCAATTTCTGCTTTCAATCGATATGCAAAAAAAAAATCTTTAAAAAAATGGATCTGATATTTCAGGGTAGCTAATCATAAGACAGAGAAATCCCTATGTATGTGTGGGCACTATGAATGACCACGTGCTTGTGTTTTCTTGAATGCATTCAGCACCATCATTGAGGGGGGAAGGCAGAATTGTCAGCGATTTCATAGCCCGTCTTATCTGGAGCTAATGCCTTGGCAGGCCTGCCTATCCTGCTGACCTTAAGTGTAGAAAGGATTAGGGATGTGCATGGTCCATCTGCTTTTATATACTGTGACAAGCGGCACCGCATGGCACGCACAGGCACAGATAGCCGAACTACCCATCTAACCTCACAGAGCTCAATCTCTTCTATCCAAAGGCCGTTCCTTGCAAGCCTGATGCAACGTCGACTTTAACCTTGCAGCGCTGTAATGCTGGCGTAGGAATTGAATTTTGCATGGAGCCCCCCGGGTATTCGGTAAACCTTTGCAAAGAGTTGAAGTGGTCTCTACACACGGTGCAGGTACCTGCAACCCATGGCTTCATCGACCACAAGTTTTATTTTTACTAAGCAGTGTGGAAATATTCCCAGCATACCTGCCTGTCTAATTGGAGTCGGTGTCACAGCAATTATCCAGCTCCTACTTGGTGTATTGGAAAATGATTTTGGTATTCAGTAATGACCACGTGAATCCATACCGAGGTCCGATATCAGCAAGCTTGAGGATATAATGAATAAGAAGATTTGTGTTATATACAGTAGACACTTCAATTGCAGTTTAACCCTAGCATTGTTTAAGACAGTGGGGGTCAACGTACATAACATAGGGGTCCCTAAGTGTGACCCCTGACATCTCCAAAGAAAGTTATCAGAGACTGCAGACATGGAACAGGAGATGGCCAGAGACTGCGGACATGATACAGGGATGGTCAGAGACTGCAGACATGGAACAGGAGATGGCCAGAGACTGCAGACATGATATAGGAGATGGTCGGAGACTGCAGACATGATACAGGAAATGGTCAGAGACTGCAGACATAAGGAAGAAGATGGTCATAGACTGCAAACATGCTACAGGAGATAGTCAGATACTGCAGCCTTGCTACAGGAGATGGTCAGAGACTGCAGACATAATACAGGAGATGGCCAGAGACTGCAGACATGATATAGGAGATGGTCAGAGACTGCAGACATGATACAGGAGATGGTCAGAGACTGCAGACATGGTAGAGGAGATGGTCAGAGACTGCAGACATAATACAGGAGATGGTCAGAGACTGCGGACATAATGAAGGAGATGGTCATAGACTGCAAACATGCTACAGGAGATGGTCAGATACTGCAGCCTTGCTACAGGAGATTGTCAGAGACTGCAGACTTGATACAGGAGATGTTCAGAGACTGCAGACATGATAGAGGAGATGGTCAGAGACTGCAGACATGATACAGAAGATGGTCAGAGACTGCGGACATGATACAGAAGATGGTCAGAGACTGCGCACATGGTACAGGAGATGGTCAGATACTGCAGACATGATACAGAAGATGGCCAGAGACTGCAGACATGGTACGGGAGATGGTCAGAGACTGCAGACATGATACAGGAGATGGAGAGACTGCAGACATAATACAGGAGATGGTCAGAGTCTGCAGACATAATACAGGAGATGGTCAGAGACTGCAGACATGATACAGGAGATGGTCAGAGACTGCAGACATACTACAAAAGATGTCAGAAAAAACAACCATGTCATAGGAGTTGTTAGAGACTGGGGACATACTTCAAGAGACTATCAGAGAGTACAAACTCCTTAAATATTATATTGTGCAGTATAAATAAATGAAAATAACATAAACAGAAAAAAGGGACAGACAATACAGAAAAAAGTAAGAGCACGAAAGAAATAAACTATTTAACTCTTATCAGCCAGTCTAATGAATACACCTAGGTACTATTGAGTAAATACCTAGGTAAGAACAGCACAGACTGCTGTTCACAGGGGCCCCTACTATAAGCGTCAAAGGGCCACATGTACCACAGGCTGGGTACCAAGGGTTCAAGGGCTTGCATCACCTGATAAGAAGACACTCAGGAGATTCTCCTACGAGCCTGAATGCCTATACAGCTACCACCTAGGCTATGCACCTCGCATGAAAGTTACTCAGCAGCCACCCTCTCTTATACATGGTGAACGTAAAGGGGACACTGTTAGCCTGGAGGATTGAGGGCACTTTATGAAAAAAATAAAACTGGCCTAGTAATGGCTGACTGTTATTGGATTTATGGCATATAACCCTTCCAGCAGTGAGAGACTTACTGAAGCATGCCTGCAAGGGAAAGAAAAAAAAGGACAGGACGGGGATTAAAAATGCAGGAACATTAATTCTGATTTTAGCAAAGGGTTTATGAAATTGTCTCAGGGCTTTTCAAAAGCGTGGAGAAATCAACAGACCAGAATAAAAAAAAACATACTGCTAGTGAGAAAAAAGTCAGTAGAGCGAACAATTAAAGAAATTTAACTGTAGTTGAAACACCTTAGCATATAGTGTGTATGTATGTATGTGTTAGAAAAACCCCAAAACTATATATATATATATATATATATATATATATATATATATATATATATATATATATATCTTATTAACTAACTCTATCTATGTATGTATGTATGTATATATATATATATGTATATATGTATGTATATACAGATATATATATATATATGTAGGTTTATGAGCAATATTTCGATAGTATTTATAATGTATTTTTTTCATTCATTATACATATATATATATATATATATATTGACATTAAAATGAAATGAAATTATTTTATTTATTTATATTTATGAACAATTTCTATAGCATTTATTATATATATATATATATATATATAATGTGTATATATTAAATATATATATATATAATATATTATATATATATATATATATAGATATATACACATATATACAGTGAAAATATATATATATATGTTCACTGTATATATGTGTATATATCTATATATATCTATATATATATATATATATAAAATATATTATATATATATATATATATATATTTAATTCAATTATTTTATTTAATTAAAATAAATAAACATATATATATATATATATATATATATATATATATATATCTTATATATTCGTAAGGTAAGTGTACTGTATATAGCCTGATTGTAAACTGCAACAGCATATGATGGCGCTATGCAGCTAAAAGATAATAACCGATCTCCTATAGATGATAGACAGATAGTGATCCATCCATTTTCTCATTTGGTCCTAATGCTTTGCTTTTTCAATAAGTAGTGTCGCCAAAATCATTTCAAAAGAATGCAAACTCTGTTTTATTAACTTTTAATGCATCGACATTATATATACATTGCCCAAACAGTAATGTTTCTTGAGCTCATTACACTACTTACCCTGTATAATGGTGCGTATTTCCCAAGTTGCCCCAGGTAGTGCTTCCAATCGTATCCCTAACTAAAAAAAAAGTTAAAAATAGAACTGTATTTGGAGCAAGATTATTCCTTGAACTGTTAATTGAGCTGTTAATCATTTAACAGGCAGAAAAACCCCTTGAACCTGCCGGAAATAGCAGTAGAGTAGCGGAGAAGATGGCAGATCCAATATTAGAACCGAAACTTACTGTACTTTATTTATTTATTTATTTTACAAAAACCTGTTATTCCAAAAAAGAAGAAAAAAAATTCTTAAAAATATATTTTTTTCTGTCTTTGCAGACTCTACGGGCCCCTGATCTGTCCGGCAGAGAAAGCGTAACAGTTTGAGAGCTCTTATAGGAAAATCCCTCTTTTTTCATGCGGTTTAGTCACAGTAACAGTATTCTTGTCCTTCATTAGATGCTAATAGCCACATCCAAAGCTCTTTGCGGGATATAGGTAACCATCAAATAATCTTCTTTGGGGGCCTGTTGGATTATCTAATGTTAACCTAAATTGCACTAAAGCTTAGCCACTGCACAACAGCCATATGTAATGTCGCCTGGCCTCGCAACACAGCTGATTTGTTATGCTAAATATATATATATTTAATAAAAAAAACACTGGGTAGTGCATCCGCATTAGTTTTACCGTCTTTAAACAGGAGAGGTCCATGGAAAATGTTGAGGCTTAACGACAGCGATGGGAACTTAAAGAGATTAAATATCTCTCTCCAATGTCCTCAGTTGCTAAGCCCTTCCATTGGATTGCCTGTTGGTGAAGGTTATATGGTTGACATCGTTCCTTGGCCTTATGACATCTTATCTCTCTCTATAGTATTGCAAAAAAGCGTTGTGTTTGCATGTAATGTTTGGAGGACGTGGACATCATCTTTTTAATATCATTTTGCAAAAAAAAAAAAATTTGAAAACAGACACATATGTTCTTAAGTTCTGTTTTATTCCTAGAACCCCCAAATTCTCTTGGTACACCTCACCTGACAATACCGAAGCCTACCTGTGTTTTGGAGAAATAATATGAAAACGTACGTAAAACAATGATGTTGGCTTTTTGTGCACTGGCTGAAGTTGAGTCGTCTTGAGAGGCTCAAGATCTTAGATGTTTGATGGTGGTGGACCTCATGACTTACTGGTTGAAAGGAGGAGGACTAGGTTCCGAAAAGTGATCCTTTGCCACTACATGTAGGCCTGCCAGTAAGGCTTTCTACAGTAAACCATACATATTTTCCCTTTACTGCGGAAATAAACTGGGTGATGACTTGTAGTATATAGGTTGTCCGCATTCTCCTTCTTATGGAAATCTTGCTGACTAGGCTATTAGGCCTCCAAGACAGAGCCCATAACTGGAGCGGCGAGTAGACACTTCCTGACAGCATTAAGTCCTCCGTGTAATGTTTATTAGGACATTTACAGACTATTAACTTTCCATTACTTGCTGCTTTTATTTTTTTTTTTCTCTAGTGCTCCTGGAGGTCCTCAGGGAAACCAAGCACACTCCATCACTCTTCTCCACTTTTTCTCCCCCCCCCAACTATTTAATTAACCCTTTAAGATCCCAGGATGCACTTTAGCTGTCTCTGTCTCCTACAGGCCCCCCCCCCCCACCCCCTACCCTGGCGTAGTCAGGTTCTAAAGGGTCAGAAAAGCATTAAAAATTATCAAACAGAAATTGCATTACAACAAAGAGAAACACTGAGCAATCATTTCACGAAGGGTGGTTGAGGCATTACGTAATAACGCGATGTACACAGGCCAGAAAGATGAAGATGAAAAAAAAAATACGTTGCAGAAATAATGACATGTTAATAAAGTTACGAAAATACTATAATATACTATATACTGTGAAAGAGCTATGCATATATATTACCATAGAATTCAAATTATCTTTAGTATACACAGGTGGAACCAGTTACATTTGTGCATTTTTCTCAACAATGCCTTGACAAGGTGTCAGTCTAGGAAATAGTATGTTTCCATTAGATAGGGTTTTTTTTTAGGCTACCTTTTAAAATATGTCTTTCATATATCTAGATCTCATCCATAATGGAGGCATCAAAAGCAAAAAAAAAAAATAAAAAAAGTAAGCATAAAAAGCTGTACGGTTCCTGGCCTTAGCCAAGGTGTTTTTTCATGTTATCTAAGGCAAGGAGGTGAAAAAGGCACAAATATGTCAATGCTGGGATACGCTGGGCTTAGAAAGCTAAAAAAAAATTGGAGCAAAATGAAAATTCATCATCAGGATTTCAGTCCATCTTTTTTTTTTTTTTCCTTGGATCCATCCATGGCAGGTCCTGTCGTTGCTGATTTCTAGGTCTTAATCCAAGCATCGTCTCCCAAGTATCCCAGCTTTTGCTGCTCATCAGACCCTCTCTTGGCATTCACCGCGTGCCTTAATTGTATGGACATTTAAATCAAGGTCCGCTGTGAACACGGAGAGAAGGGCCTCTAAAGACGGAGACTTGCAGGGGGAAAGAAAACAACAAACATCGTAAGGATGATCTCCACTGCATCGCTTGCAAACCATCCCCTTAAAACGTTGGCTGGACAATGCCATTATAACAGGAGCCGCAGTCCCAATGGTGTCCTTTGTTCTGTATTCTGAAAGCTTCACTGAAAAGGGTCCCTCTTATCTTTTTTTTTTTTCTGTCTTCCATCCTCCTATATTCTTGTTTGCTTCCTTACGTCCTCCCAGCTGCGGCAGATCCCGACATCCTCCTTGCAGCAGATCAGTGGCAGCTTCTACTGTGTAACAATGAGAGAGAGAGAGAGAGAGAGAGAGAGAGAGAGAGAGAGAGAGATGCTCAGAAGATGCTGCTGACACAGAGATTAGAAAATGGCAGAGGATGGAGCTTGGTTGGAAAAAAAAAATCATAAAAAAAGGAGGGAAAAAAATGAAAAGGAGAGGCAAATAATAGACCATTGACTTTATCCATTGTGAAAGGCGCAGGGGCACGCGCTGCATTCTGTTTTGTAGCATAAATGATCTGGTTCAATAAGAGGGCCTGCAGGCTACATATAAAGCAGCCCATCTCTTCCTCTGCAGTAAGTCCTTTTACTGAGGTCTCAAGTGGTGCAAAAAAACAGGAGACGGGCCCATCTGGCTTTTCATCAGCTTTGTCAAGTCTTGCATACGCTAAAATGCTAATGACCTAGATAGCTCATGCAAAATGCAGCAGCAGAGAGAGAGAGGTAGAAAGAGAGAGAGAGAGAGCAAGAGAGAGAGAGAGAGAGAGAGAAAGAAAAAGGGGGGGGGACCATAGAGAGGGAGGTAAAGAGGGGAGGAGAGATGAAGATTGTTTGGTTGCATTACATATATTACATATAGCCTTCCAAATCCCTTTACTAATCAATCTGGCTCACCTCCTACTTTACACATGTGAAAGGTCCGCCAACGCTACATTATATAACCCCCCCCTTTTTTTTTTTTTTGCTGCGTCTGCTTTTGGCAAATTTCACAGTATGTTGCCGATAAGCACGACACAACATGGCTACTTCGATCGAGGGTCCCCCCACACCATGCTCCATGAAGGTGACGACAGCCCATAAGTTGGGTAATAGAAAATAAAACAAGAGGCTCTCGGTAGCCTGCAAGGCTTGACATGCCGCTGTGCAAAAAAAAAAAAAAATTCTTAGTAGGTATCGATACATTAAGCACCAAAAACATCACAACTCTAATAAACATAAAAAAAAGACAATCGTGTATCCAAGTCATGCAGTAGAACAGGGCCTCCCGTGCCAACCAGCCTGGAGAAATATCAAAAAGAGACCACAGAAAGTCCAACAAGGAGAGAAGGTTACCTTATTCTTAGTCCAGATTTTTTTTTGTCCCTGATGGATCTTTTCCCCAATCTGGTGTCTTTGTCTGGAAAGAAAAGCCTTCTCCTCCTTTTTTTGTTCCTTCTGCCACTTTGATTAAAGGTCAGGACTTGGGATTGAAGGCATGCCACCCAAAGCTACAGCAGAAAACTGTCAAACGTCCTTCCGTATTGTCACCGGGGTCCGTCGACGACCTCCAAAAGCCTCGTGTGGGTTTTGGGGACGGTAGAAGAAGCGACTGACCTTCCAGCACTCACCAACTCTGATGATCAGCAAAGGATCCTGGACCAATCGACGTTGAAAACACCAGCTCGGCTGCACCTACCTCCTTATTTTGCTGCTCTTCATACACCTGCAGCCTACCCAGTCAACGCCATCTAGAACAACACCACCCCCCCCTCCTCCTCCCCAAACTACAAAACACAGTATGCATTCCAGCAAACACTCTGCAATAAAGGGGACATTGGTTAAAGGACAAACACAAAAAAAAAAAAAAAAAGAAAACAAAAAGAACACAATCCATGCATAAGAAAGGACATAGAGGGAACACAATAGGACTCTTCACAAAGAAAGGAGATTTAAAACAGCATTGCAAAAAAAAAAAAAATATAGATTGAAATTTGCTGCAGAAAAACCTACTGAGATCTTAACGTGTCATGCAAAAAGTGCCTTTTGCTAGAAGCCGATCTGGAGAAAGAGAAGAGTGGAACCTTCCCACTCATCATTCGCCAGTCCTAATCTTTCTCACTGTCCTTCTTTTTCTGATGCCCTCTTTTTTTTTTTTTTTTTCCTTGGACGGATTATTCAGCCAAAAAAAAAAAAAAAAAAAAAATCACATCTGCTGACTCCACGCACTGAAACAAGAGGATTATAATTCTTGTAAATAAGGAGAGACCCTCCATGGATAGGCACTCGTCACACCTGCCCCCATGTACCTCCCCTCCTCTGCTGTGCGGGATGCAATTTGGATTTATTATGCCAAGGGTGTTGTCATCAAAATGATGAAGAAGAAGAGGAAAATGAGGGGAGGGTGAATAATAGAGCATCAATGACCATATTTGAGTTAGGGACAGGGGGAGGGGGCTGAAATAAAAAAAAAAAAAAAAAAAAAAAAAAAAGAGGACAAGGGGACGTGTGGAAGGAGGTGGGGGGTAGGAAGGACTCCTTAATTTTAACCTTGCAGAATGTCAGTGACAGCCACACCCACACTCCCCCCCTCCAGTGAAAAGAATAGAAGATAATGCCTTAAAAAAAATAAAATAAAGTAAAATAAAAAAACAAGGGGGTGGGGGGTTGATAGCGTGCAGATTATTGAATCAATTGCTGTTTATTCTGTAAAAATTAAATATTGTTACTACTGCGGCTTTCTTGTTCCATCCTGCACGGCATGCGCGGGGTTAGCCACTAACGACGCAATGCAGCTTCAGCTCTTGCAGTGATTAAAAAAAAAAAAAAAAAAAAAAAGAAAATCCCTACAGCGGAGCTGATCTGTCAATATTCTTCCATGTACGAATAAAATATTCATGACACCCTTACATGTGTAAAAAAAAAAAAAAAAAAAAAGAGAAAGAAAGAGTCGCATAGCAAAATGGTCAAATAAGAAAAAAAAAAGTCGCATAGCAAACTGGTCAAATAAGAAAAAAAAAAGTCGCATAGCAAAATGGTCAGATAAAAAAAAACAAGTAAAAATGCTTCTGCATTTTTTTTGTCTTATTAAAATTCAAGGTCTCGGATTTTAAAAACCGATGACGTCATGTTTTTTTTTTTTTTTAAGTGGCGGTCCGTCGCTCGAACCCCGCGAGAGGTAGATTGAAGTTGATTTGCGGGTGGTGAGCACGGCTGCACCCTGTTATTTTTGAAAATAACATTTTCTGTGGCTGTGATGTGTTCGGCGAGCTGCACAGGGTGTGTTTGTTGATGGTGCATTGATTCCTTTGCAGTGGTTGTGTTGCTGCAGTTGGTCCACGCTGGTCTCTTACATCTCACAAGGAGAAGGGTGTGAGGATGGGGAGACAATAGAGAGGGCTGGCAGCAATCTCTCCTTTTTAATGTCCCTTTGCCTTGTTGATGGAAGACCTTACAGGGCAACACGCTACGCACAGCACTTTCATGATCACCCAGCGCTAAATACTATGAGTGTCGGTCATACGCCAGACATTTGCATATCCACGTTTTCCCTTTTGTTAGCTCTTCTGGGCAATCCCATCATCCCCTCCTGTATTCTCTGCCATTGCAAATCCATGTACATCAGATCCCAAAACTTTGAGTTACTTGAGGACGTCAAAATGGACTTTAGAGGTCTCTCTGTTATAAAAGCTCCCCTCTGTCCCTGTGTCTTCTACAGATTAAAAGTAATAGTTATCGCTTAAAAGCAGAATATACATTTTTCATTCATGTGACGCGTTAAATAGAAATTAATCGCGCATAGCTGACAGTCTGGCGAGTTTGCCCGCTCCAAAACTTTCGTGTTCCTTCAGAAAGTACTATTAATATTCTCTCAAAATGTCTTTAAGTGTGCTAACTTGCTTTTTAAAATTCATAGCTGTAGATTTTATATATATATAAACAGAGAGAGCGACTACAAATTAAATCAATGAAATATATATACATGGATAAAAGGTACAGCTACTAAAGAAAACATAGATGAAGTAAATAAAAAAAGTCGGTATATATATATATATATATATATATATATATACATACATATATATATATATATTATTATTATACAGTATTTATATAGTGCCAAAAGTTTGCTCAGTGCTGTACATTACAATGGGAGACAATACATGAGACAGTACAATAACAATACAATACACGAGGGGTTCGAAGGCCCTGCTCCTTGGAGCTTACAATCTAGGAGATATCGTCATCATCATCTATGTTTTATTTAGTAGCTGTAGCCTTTATCCATATATATTTATTTATTTGTTTTAATTTGTAGTCGCTCTATCTCTCTCTCTATATTATATATATATATATATATATATATGTATATACTTATTTTTTTTTACTTCATCTATGTTTTATTTAGTAGCTGTAGCTTTTATCCATTGATATTTATTTATTTGTTTTAATTTGTAGTCGCTCTCTCTGTTTTTATATATATATATATATATATATATATATACTTATTTTTTTATTACTTCATCTATGTTTTACTTAGTTGCTGTAGCTTTTATCCATGTATATTTATTTATTTATTTGTTTTAATTTTTTAGTTGCTCTCTCTGTTTTTATATATATATATATATATACTTTTTTTTTTACTTCAGCTATGTTTTATTTAGTAGCTGTAGCTTTTATTCATATACTTATTTGTTTTAATTTGTAGTCTCTCTTTGTGTTTTCATATATATATATATATATATATATATATATATATATATATAAAATCTTTATAAAAAAAAAAAATATATAGCATATCCTTTAAGTCAATCTCATGGTATTAAATACATCCTGTATATAAAAGGTACTATCATAATTTTAATTTTAAAAAATCTATAAAACATATACTTATCATTAGGTAGCCAGATGATAAAACAAAGCATGCACATGCATCCATGCACCCACCATGCATACTTGTGCATGAATAGAAATATTTATCTCAGTACAATAGCAGACAGTTGCAAGCCAAGTCATTTCAAGGCACTGCTCGTTGCTGTTGCTGAGCCACTACATCTAACCTAGTGATTCACAAGGCTGTCTTTGAGGACTATGAAGTAATGCATTCTCCAGATCTTTAAAGACATCCTCAAAAGCCATGTTTTTCAGAAAAGCATATAACCTTGATCCACAACCTTTCTTCCACCATCTGATGTTCCCCTTATTCTCCTGCTGTTATCAACTATACAACTACCTTTGTTATATCTTGTGTTTTTCCCTTTTAGATTAAATTAGATTGGGGACGTGTTTTTGTTGCTTGTGTTTCAAATGATTTTATTTTTTTAAAGCTATCATTAGAGTGTTTGGATATGTAGTACATTGGTGTGTAATATTCTGGCTCTATATTAATAATAATTATTATATTAAGAATATTTTTTTTTCATGTCACACAATGCCAATAGATGCATGGGTCTGTTATCCAGTTCTATCGCTGGGCCGTTGATCATCCAGTTCTATCAATGTAGAGTTTATCATCCAATTCTATCATTTGGCCTGTCATTGGGGAGTCTCTCATCTAGTTCTATCATTTGGGTCTATCATTTGGGAGTCTCTCATCCAGTTCTATAATTGGGTCTTTCATTGGGGAGTTTCCTATGCAGTTATCATTGGGTCTATCATTGGGGAGCTTATTATCCAGTTCTATCACTCGATCAATCAATGGGGAGTTTATCATCCAAATCTATCATGGGGAGTTCATCATCCAATTCTATCACGGGGAGCTTATCATCCAATTCTATCATGGGGAGTTCATCATCCAATTCTATCATGGGGAGTTTATCATCCAGTTACATCATTGGGTCTATCATGGGGAGTTTATCATCCAATTCTATCATGGGGAGTTTATCATCCAATTCTATCATTGGGAGTTTATTGTCCAATTCTATCATGGGGAGCTTATCGTCCAATTCTATCATTGGGAGTTTATTGTCTAATTCTATCATGGGGAGTTTTTCATCCAGTTCTATCATGGGGAGCTTATCGTCCAATTCTATAATTGGGAATTTATCGTCCAAGTCTATCATGGGGAGTTTATTGTCCAATTCTATCATGGGGAGCTTATCATCCAGTTACATCATTGGGTCTATCATTGGGGAGTTTATCATCCAATTCTATCATGGGGAGCTTATCGTCCAATTCTATCATGGGGAGTTTATTGTCCAATCCTATCATGGGGAGTTTATCATCCAATTCTATCATGGGGAGCTTATCATCCAGTTACATCATTGGGTCTATCATTGGGGAGTTTATCATCCAATTCTATCATGGGGAGCTTATCGTCCAATTCTATCATGGGGAGTTTATCGTCCAATTCTATCATGGGGAGTTTATCATCCAATTCTATCATGGGGAGCTTATCGTCCAATTCTATCATGGGAAGTTTATCATCCAATTCTATCATTGGGGAATTTATCATCCAATTCTATCATGGGGAGTTTATCGTCCAATTCTATCATGGGGAGTTTATCATCCATTTCTATAATGGGGAATTTATCATCCAATTCTATCATGGGGAGCTTATTGTCCAATTCTATCATTGGGAGTTTATCGTCCAATTCTATCATTAGGAGTTTATCGTCCAATTCTATCATTGGGAGTTTATCATCCATTTCTATTATGGGGAGTTTACCATCCAATTTTGTCATGGGGAGTTTATTATCCAATTCTATCATGGGGAGCTTATCGTCCAATTCTATCATGGGGAGTTTATCGTCTAATTCTATCATGGGGAGTTTATCATCCAATTCTATCATGGGGAGCTTATCGTCCAATTCTGTCATTGGGAGTTTATCGTCCAAGTCTATCATGGGGAGTTTATCGTCCAAGTCTATCATGGGGAGTTTATCGTCCAATTCTATCATGGGGAGTTTATCATCCAATTCTATCATGGGGATCTTATCGTCCAATTCTATCATGGGGAGTTCATCATCCAATTCTATTATGGGGATATTTACTATAACTGGAGAGTGCAAAATTTGGCGCAACTCTACAAAGAAAGTCAGCTTCCAGGTTTTATTGTCAAAGTTTAATTGAACAAGCTGAAGTTAGAAGCTGATTGGCTACCACGCACAGCTGCACCAAATTCTGAGTGCACTGGTTTTAGTAAATCCCCCCTATGGTGTCTATCATTGTGGAGTTTATCATCCAGTTCTATTGTTGGGTCTATCATTGGGGACTTTGTCATCTAGTTGTATCGTTGGGTCTATCACTGGGGGTTTATCACCCAGTTCTATCACTGGGTCTATCATTGAGGTGTTTTTCATCCAATTCTATCATTGGGTCTATCATTGGGGTTTAGCATCCGGACCCATCATTAGATCGATCATTGGGAAGTTTATCATCCAGTTTCATCATTGGGTATATAATTGGGGACTTTGTTGTCCAGCTCTATCATTCGGTCTATCATTGAAGAACTTATCATCCAGTTCTATCATTGGGGAGTTTCTCATTCAGTTCAATCATTGGGTCTATCATTCAGAAGTTTATTATCCAGTTCTATCATTGGGTCTATCACTGATGGTTTATAATTCAGTTCTTGCATTGTGTATATCATTACGGAGTTTTTTATCCAGTTCCATCATTGAGTCTTTCATAGGGGACTTTATCATCCAGTTCTATCACTGGGTCTATCATTGGGGTGCTTTAACATCCAGTTCAATCATTGGAGAGTTCATCATCCAGTTCTATCACTGGGTCTATAATTGGGAAGTTTATCACCCAGTTCCATCAATTGGTCTATCATTGGGGAGTTTATCATCCAGTTCTATCACAGGGAGTTTATCACCCAGTTCCATCAATTGGTCTATCATTGGGGAGTTTATCATCCAGTTCTATCACGGGGAGTTTATCAACCAGTTTCTTCATTGGGTCTATCATTGGGGAGTTTCTCTTCCATATCTATTGCTTGATCAAGCACTGGAATTTTATCATCCAATTCTAACATTGGGAGTTTATCATCTAGTTTTATCCTTGGGTCTATCACTGGGAAGTTTATCACCCAGTTCCATCAATGGGTCTATCATTTGGAGTTTATCATCCAGTTCCATCATTGGTTATGTCATTTGGAAGTTTATCACCCAGTTCAATCACTGGGTCTATCATTGGGGAGTCTATCATCCAGTTTTATCATTGGGTCTATCATTGGGGAGTTTATCATTCAGTTCCATCATTGGGTCTATCATTGGGAAGTTCATCACCCAGCTCCATCAATTGGTCTATCATTGGAGAATGTATCATCCAATTCTATCACTGGGGAGTTTATCAACCCGTTTCTTCATTAGGTCTATCATTGGGGAGTTTCTCTTCCAGATCTATTGCTCGATGAATCACTGGAAATTTTATCATCCAATTCTATCATTGGTAAGTTTATCACCCAGTTCCATCAATGGGTCTATCATGGGGAGTTTATCATCCAGTTCCATCACTGGACATATCATTGGGACGTTTATCACCCAGTTCAATCACTGGGTCTATCGTTGGGGAGTTTATCACCCAGTTCCATCATTGGGTCCATCATTGGACGGTTTCTCATCCAGTTATACCACTGGTTCTATCATTGGGGAGTTTTTCATTCCGTTCTATCATTGGGTCTATCACGGGGAAGTTCATCATCCAGTTTTACCATTGGGTCTATCACTGTGATGTTTATCACACAATTGAGCAGTTCTGGGACTGGTCATGGACCCAACTTTATCAGAGGCTCATCTGAGATATTGGAGGCAACCTCCAAATCCATAACCATTAGGATGATATACTGAAAACAACTTACACAGAGGCAGACTTCTCAAACTGTAATAAATGTTCCTCAGTTTCTACTTCTATGATCGGTTCCTGAGGATGTCAATCACTGGGTCCCAGCCGGCGATTCCCGACTGGGACTCGGTGATTGTCGGCGAAGCTGAGAGGGGACAGAACTGTGTGCAAACAACACAGATCTCTCTCATATCAGCATGGACGTGCTGCTTTCTATCTCTCTGCACAGCAGAGAAATAGAAATCAGCAGGTCTCCCTGGTAAACAACACACACTTTTCACAGTAAAACACAAACAGCACACTGTTAACCCTTTGATCACCCCAGATGTTAACCCCTTCCTGCACAGTGTCATTAGTACAGTGTCAGCAGAGGCGTCCCTAGGGTTGGTGTCACCCAGTGCGGTAACACTTGGTGACACCCCCTCCGACGATCCCTGCAGAATGGATCGGATCTGCGGATTGAGCATAATGGATCGGACTCCGATCCATTATGCTCACTCCGCAGATCTGATCCATCCTGCTGGGATTGTCGACTTCCTTTACAACTTACCTTTTCTTGGAGCGGGTCCGGTTTCACCCCGTATAGGTTGCATGCCGACGATCCCCGCAGGATCGTCGGCATGCAGCCTATATGGGGTGACGCCAGACCCGCTCCAAGAAAAGGTAAGTTGTAAAGGAAGCCGACGATCCCAGCAGGATGAATCGGATCCATCTTGCGGGGATCGTCAGCTTGCTTTACAACTTACCTTTTTGTGAAGCGGGTCCGGTGTCACCCCGTGTGGTCGGTGTCACCTCGTGCGGACCGCACCCCCCGCACCCCCCGCACCTGCCTCGTGATGCCACTTTTTATTAGCACTGATCACTGTATTAGTGTCGCTGGGGATGTCAGTGGAAGTTAGTCAGTTCCCCCCCAGTGTCAGAATGCCCGCCACAGTCCTGCAGTCCCACTATAAGTTGCTGATCACCACCATTACTAGAATAAATTTTTTTTTTTAAATTTCAGTATATATACTGCCATTTGTAGCGCTATAACTTTCACGTACACCAATTAATACATACTTATTGGGATTTTTTTTTTTTTCGCAAAGACATGTAGCAGAATAAATGTTGGCCTACATTTATGAAGAAATTTTATTTTTTTTTATTGGATATGTTTTATAGCAAAAACTCAAACATATTGCTATTTTTTTTCAAAATTGTTGGTCATTTTTTGTTTATAGCGCAAAAAATATAAACCGCAGTAGTGATCAAATACTGCCGAAAGAAAAAAATAACATACATTTCATTTATGTACAGCGTTGCATGACTGCGCAATTGTCAGTTAAAGTATCGCAAAAAATGGCTTGGTCATGAAGAGGGGTAAATCTTCAGGAGGGCAAGTGGTTAAAATGTAATTACAAAAGTCTTTATGTAATCTTTTTAATAAATCTGAAGCTTTCATTACAATAATCCTTTCAGTAAAATGCTGATTCTGCCATGAAGGTTCTTTTCAGGCATTTCCTGTTATAGGGTGACAACGCTCTGGTCCTGTCCCCCCCATAGATCTCCTGCGTTGATACCCTGCCACATGAAACCGGCATGGTCCACTGTTGTCACCATCAGGAAACCTGACCTATAGAATGCCATGTAGACATCGCTGGGGTGCATAAAGACTGGAAGTGGCTGTAGAAGATAACAAAAGATGAAAACATTGGAATTAATTATGATCTACAGTATATGATATCTGGCTAAATGACAATCCATCAGGGGGGTCAGTTACTGTTTAGAAAACTACATAGTAATATAAGGACTGGAACAGGGGCAGACTGACAACTCATGGGGCCCCTGGGCAATAGGGGATCATGGGGCCCCTGTGTCCTTGCCCAAACTCAAAAAAGCCTATGAAAAAGGTCACAGGGGCATCTCATGGGGCCCCCTACTGAACCCCAGTTTCCAAATGGTCAGTCCGCCCCTGGACTGGAACCTTTGTTCAGTGAAAACTTGCAGAGTATCAATGTGACTCCTACAAGAAGGATTTATGGGTGACCTCAAATATGCCTGCAACAGGAGAATTAAATAAAACAGGTAAAACTGGACTCTAGAAAAACAAAAAAAGACACATAACATATTAATACAACTGCAAGCATTACATTTTTTTCAGCAGTGTAAGTACCTACAACCAAGCTGATATCAACCTCTGGCAGTCCCTATACAGCAGGGCTGGGGTTTAAAAGGAAGAAGCAGCAGCAGCAGGGAACATGTTGATAGGAGGAGAGAGCAGAGAGATGAGATCATCAGTCTGCTGCTTCTCCTTTTGTTGTCCACTTACAAGCCAGTGGTGGTGGTGGGGGGCAATACCTGTACGCTCCTCTGTACAGCGGGGCTCAGTCTGGAAGAGGGAGCGACAGCACAAAGAGCCAGTCAGATGTACTGCAGTGCAAGGAGCATGCTGATAGGAGGAGAGAGCAACGTGAAAGAGAGATACGATCATTAGTCCGCTGCTTCTCCTTTTACTGTCCAATCACAGGCTTGGGGGGGGGGGTAGGGACAAGACTCGTAAGTTCCCCTGTACAGCACGGCTTGGTCTGGAAGAGGGGAGGCAACACAAAGAGCCAATCAGAGGTACTACAATACTAGGATCATGCTGATAGGAGGAGCGAGTAAAGTGACAGAGAGATATGTTATTCAGTCAACTGTTTCTCTTTTTACTGTCCAATCACTGGCTGAAGAGAGGTGGCAAAACCTGTAAGTGCCCCATGTACAGCAGGGCTCAATCTGGAAGAGGGGAGGCAGTACAATGAACCAATCAGATGTACTGCAGTGCAAGGAGCATGCTGATAGGAGGGGAGAGCAATGTGACAGAGAGATAAGTTAATCAGTCAGCTGTTTCTCCTTTCACTGTCCAATCACAGGCTTGGGGGGGGGGGACAAGACCTGTAAGTTCCCCTGTACAGCACAGCTCGGTCTGGACGAGGGGAGGCAGCAAATAGAGCCAATCAGATGTACTACAATACAAGGATCATGCTGATAGGAGGAGAGAGTAACGTGAGAGAGAGAAAAGTTAATCAGTCAACTGTTTCTCCTTTCACTGTCCATCACAGGCTTGGCGGGGGAGCGACAAGACCTGTAAGTTCCCCTGTACAGCACAGCTCGATCTGGAAGAGGTGAGGCAGCAAAAAGAGCCAATCAAATGTACTACAATACAAGAATCATGCTGATAGGAGGAGAGAGCAACGTGACAGAGAGATAAAGTTAATCAGTCAGCTGTTTCTTCTTTCACTGTTCAATCACAGGCTTGGGGGGAGGGACAGGACCTGTAAGTTCCGGTGTACAGCACGGCTCGGTCTGGAAGAAGGGAGGCAGCAAAAAGAGCCAATCAAATGTACTACAGTACAAGGCTCATGCTTATAGGAGGATAAGTTAATCAGTCAACTGTTTCTCCTTTCACTGTCCATTCACAGGCGAGTGGGACAAGGAAGGACAAGACCTGTGTAGCCAATTGAACAGCAGGCTGATAGAAGAGAGCAGAGTGACAAGGAGGTGAGCTCATCACGACACTGAAAAATGCTTCTCATTTTACTGTCCAATCACAGGCTGAGAGCAGGTCTAGCAGGATCACCTGGGCTCAAAGGAAGTTGGTTGAACGATGCCAGTCACTAGACTGATGACATTTAGTGGACAAAAATGTAGTGTGGGGGAAATCTCTGGATTGAAGGTGAATATTGCAGCAAAACTGTTTTTGTAACTGTATCTTTTACTGGGCTATTCATTTGTATCTTGTTATTTTTGACTGAAGTTCTGTTTTAAGGCACCTAATACACAAAATAAGAAATATATAATAAACAATCACAAGAGCCACTCAATAAAAACACTTGCCCCCAAGAGAAAAAAAAAGTCTTATGTAAAAATAGTAAGTTGATCCAGGACTGGCCTTCTAATGACACATGTGGCACTCCAAGTGGCCAGGTATCAGAGTTTACTATATAGAGACAGAATTTATCATTTCCAGGGGCTCCAGTGCTATTATGGCCTGTGTCTACGGGCTTCCTAGACATGCTGGATTTTCATTTTCTTTACCCACTGAATTTATTTTACGCCATGCAAGTTTCTGCATATTGACACGCATGTAACAAATTCATTTCAAATGACAGTTTACCATAATCCTCTTTTTCTTCTTTTTTTTTTAAGAGCCCCATGTGTGCTGCAAGCCTTTGATTGCTAGTATCAGGACTATATTTTTATTTACGGTACTAAATAATATATATTTTTTGTCATTTGTTCCATAGCTACAGTCAAAGATTTTAATTTTTTTTTTCAAATCTTTTACTGTGGCATATGGAAAAGATAACAATAATGAGACCATAGCTCAGCAGCTATTTGTTCTTGTAGCATGTTACATATAAACTTTCATGCAAATCTATTTTTACCTAGCGGCCAAGCATGTCAATTTCCCTATTCATGTTATAATTTATTATGTGTATAGATATATCAATTTAAAAAAAAATAATTTTATTTATGTGTTATATTTATTTTGTAAAGCACTGCGCAAACTGTTGGCCTGTATAATATATATATATATATATATATAAAATATATATTTTTTTAAACTTATTTAAATATATATATATATATATATATATATACATAAATATATGTATATATATATATATATATATATAAAAAAATAAATATATATATATATATAAATATAAAAAAAAATATATATATATATATATATATTTGGTGTATATATATGAATATATATATATATATATATATATATATATATACAGTATATTACAATATAAATATTTTCTATACATGTTCAACAAAATCATATGTGTACAGTCTAATGATTAATATCAAATGTGTTTATTACTAGCTCTAATGAAGGGGGCGCCGATCCTTGAAATGCGTTGGCTCAGTTGAAACACCTTAGCATATAGTGTGTATGTATGTATGTGTTAAAAACCCCCCAAAACAATGTATATATGTATATATATATATATATCCTATTAACTAACTCTATCTATGTATGTATATATATATATATATATATATATATATATATATGTATGTGTATGTAGGTTTATGAACAATGTTTCGATAGTATTTATAATGTATTTTTTTTCATTCATTATACATATATATATTGACATTAAAATGAAATGAAATTATTTTATTTATTTATATTTATGAACAATTTAACAACTATAGCATTTATTTTATATATATATATATATATATATATATATATATATATATATATATATATATATTTGGTGTATACATATGAATATATATATATATATATATATATATATACAGTATATTACAATATAAATATTTTCTATACATGTTCAACAAAATCATATGTGTACAGTCTAATAATTAATATCAAATGTGTATATTACTAGCTCTAATGAAGGGGGTGCCGATCCTTGAAATGCGTTGGCTCTCCTGGAACCTTCAATAAATATTTGATCTATGTATAGTGGGTGTATGCATATGAATATATTAATCATGATATAATATACATCATTTTTTTTATTCTTTATTTTTTTAACTGAGTCCTCAGGGTAACCAACCAACATTTAAGTATAGCCTTGTGTGGATTCCCCTATATTTTTTTTTTTTTTGCAGCTTCAGCCATGGTATTGCTGATTTGTTGGTGCTCAGAAAGTGCTATTTTAAAAAAAATTTTTTTTAATCTTTAATTTATGTTTTTTTTTGCAGCTTCAAACATGGCATAGCTGATTGAACGTGTTGGTGGAGCTGAGAAAGTGTTATATTGATGGGTTACGTACCTTTTTTTATCACAGTTTCTTATGCTAAATGTTAATGATTTAAATTTTTTTTATATACATCTACTGGTCCACTTCTAGTAAAATCCTCAAAGGCCATTTGAGTCCAAAGAAACAACATTGCTGGGCTATCAGAATAACTAAACTAATTTTAAATTCCAAAAAAAAAGCATGTCACCCATAAATTATGTGCATAATTATAAGAAAGGGCTTAGGAGACAAAGATTACATTTTTAATGTCCAGATTGTATGCAAATGCATGCAAAGAGCGACATAATTAAGTGTGGAAAATATTGACATTAAAATATGTATGTTTGTGGATACATCCAAATCTTTTTTTTAATGCATTTTAAAGATAAGAGATATAAGGCTTTTCATGGAAGGACCAGCCGCTATATATTCCTAAAGGTTCTAAGGTTCTCAAGATACCTTCTATACATTCTCTGTACGCCTCCATTGAATTTATTATACATGGCGGAGAAGGTTCTTTTTTTTTTTTTTTTTTTAGATGTGAACGCTGTAACGTTGTAGTGTTATTTTGCAATATTCACTGCTTTTTAAATAATTAATAGCAGATTATTAATAATAACGAATATATATTTATATATATATATATATATATATACAACTATATACATATATATATTATTTATATTTATATATATATATATATATATATATATTTTTTTTATTTTTTTTAATTGTTATGTATTTATTTATTTTTAATAATATTAAAAAAGATTTCTTAGTCTGTAGTATGTACAGCATTTAAAAAAAATGGAATTATTTGAGGAACTGTTTTATAAAATTATTTTAAAAAATCTTAACGTAAAATATATCCATTCTAATGATTTTTCTTGTCCTCAGCATATCTAGTGAAAACTAATAAAGTGAATGAGAGCGTTGTGAGTTTTTAAAAGCAAGTCATCACCATGTAAATATCTCTGAGCTACATTTGTATCTATGTATTATTTTTTTTTTCCAAACTCCCCCCCCACCACCACCCCAACCACAACCACCCCACCCCCCCTGGCCGCCATTAGTTATCAGATAGGTGATCCTTGAAACGGGCTTCAAATAAATGAGGATTAACCCTTCGGCTCCTGGGGAAGGGAGCCCAACCACGTGCTACCAGCCAGTGTGACACCAGATATAGGAGACGGGTGTCACAGAGGTTAAATTATATGCTTACAGAAATGCACACTCAGGATAAAAAGGAAAGGCTTAATGCAAAAGCTGTCCCTTCAAGGAGAGGCTGACATAATGACTGAGACAGCTAACTAATCGTCAATATGTTGCTATCAGCACCTCTACGTTGTCTTACAAAGCGTGATGTCAAGTTATATACTTTTATAGACGTGGATTTTTTTTTTTTTTTTACGTAATTAATTAAAAATAAAATCTTAGATATAAATAGACGTACAACTACACATTGCCTCTAGAGTCATACACCTATTTCTATACTATATGTTGACGGCTTCTTCTTTAAGCAGGAGAAAGGCAACATCCTACACTGGAAGCTAGTGAGTTAAAAAGGTTTCTTTTCCTCTGCGAAACTACAATTACCTAAATATATAGGAGGCGTCTGGAGAAAAATACAACCCAGCATGGGAGGACTGGTGCAATGGAATTAACATTACAACACATCCTCCACCATATCATGCCAACTAAACGTATAGGTATGTTTTCCTTTTGTGTGCCTTTGTCTGCCCTCTCTCCTTTTGCTTGAGTTTCCCCACTAACGTTGGATGATTTTTTTTTTTTTTTTTAGCAACTATGTATTTCAAGTGTTATTAAAAATGGCGGGTTCGCTCACCTAGGCACAAACTAGCGTGTGCAAACTGAGGTGAGCCGGATAATTAGGGCACTTTCATTTCCCCGAGCAAGGAGAAAATATTTCCAAGGCACTGACCAATAAACCCTCTTTTATATATTAAAAAAAAAAAGAAAACGAAAAGCATAAAAAAATTTTAATTTTTAATCATGGTGCACTTCCTAAGACTCAGCGGTGGTCTTAAGCTGCACAAAATGGCTGAAACTCAAAATGGCTGAAAAATTTGGAGACGTAGCAGGCTGACCTAGTTTCTGGAATTAGTGAAAATCCAACTTAAAAAAAAAAAAAAAATAGCGAGAGCGATGGATTTTTGCCTGGGGAGGTTGCAGAGCTCTGCGTGCTGCATCTGCCATTGTAAAGGGGACACGATATGTGCTCCGGAGTGTAAGAGACTGACAAGGTACATAGGATATCAAGGAAATGCAAGGCAGCTGTATGTTTAATCTTGCTGTTAGGACCGCCGTTGCACCCCCAAGCCCCCCAGAAGCCTACTTATAATTAAAAATAAAAATAAAAAAAATTAATAATATACAATGATTTTTTTTTTAATACAATAAAATATGGCATTCTATGGAGAAACACCCAAAGTAGACCCACCCCCCCCCTCCTTTTTTTAAATTTTGCTAACTGTGTAGCATGTAATGGATTAAAAGCCTTTAATCGCCGTACAACAGCAGGAATGGAACAATGAAGCAGGGGAAGAAAAAAAAAAAGTTGTCACCTCTTTTGTATTGCAATCATCCTTAAGTGATAAGCCCATCCCCTACTCCAAGTATTAACACATTAAGAAATTACAACATAAAAGTCTAAAAAAAAAAACCAAAAAAAAAAACAACTGATTGACCAAAATTCTCCAGGCCCATATGGCATGGCATCTGTGCGCCTTCTTCAGTAAAAGAGTCAGCATCCCCTTTAATGGTCTAATGCATGATACCTCCCTTGAGATTGCCAATATGAGCTAAGTATTAAGTCTTAGGTTCCAGATGAGTTAAGATCAGCTGAATGTCATTCAATAATTCCATTGACCCTTTTAGAGCCGGAAGGCTTTTTTCTTCATTCTGGTCCATAATCCCCCCCCCACCCCCCAACTTTTTCATTCTTGGTACATTCCGCAGACATGGTGCAGCCATCCTGCTGAATCGTTATTGCTGGGGGAATCGTTGTACATGCAATATAGTCTCCTATGCTACATACAGGGGTTGTTTGATGGGGGTACATGCTGTCCGGTCTGTGCAAAGGAACAGTATGTCTGCATGGTTCAAATTTGGCCCTGTATGAAAGTAAACCATCTACTGAACTGCATAACAAAAAAAAAATCCAAAAACAAAAAAACCCCAGTAAATAAATAAATGAAAAAAAAAATTATATATATATATATATATATATATAAATAATAATAAAAATATATAAATATAATAATGCAAATTGATATACATTGTATATTATGTCTCTTTGCTGTGTTTGGTGCACAGAGTGGATAGGTCTTCAGCTGCTCCCAGTGTCCAGTGGGGTGTTGTATCATTGGGGAAGAATGAAGTAGTCTTCAGATAAGCTATAGAGTTCTATACATTCCCAGTACTGCCATACAATAGAACAGGCTGAGGGGTGCTTTGACCCAGTTGTCTGGCTTCCTTTTAATATATATATTTAAAGTTACCCAAATATATTTATATCTCTAGATATATAGTTCAAATATTTGTTAAAAGTTTCAGGAGAGCCAATGTGTTTCAAGGAATTGCATCCCCTTCATTAGAGCTAGTAATAGACTTACTATTAGACTGTACAAATATTATTCTGTAAAATGTATATATTGTATGAGAAATATATCAATACTGTATGTATACACCATCTATATATAGTTGAAATAGTTAACAAAGGTTCCAGGAGAGCCAACGCGTTTCATGGATAGTTGCCCCACCTTCATTAGAGCTAGTAATAGATTTATTTTATATTACCTATTAGTCTATACACATGTGATTCTGTAAAATGTGTACATTGTATAATGACAAATATATCGATATGTATACACCAACTATATATAATTGAAATATTTAATAAAGGTTCCAGGAGAGCCAACGCGTTTCAAGGATCGGCACCTCCCCTTCTTTAGAGCTAGTAATAGACCTATTTGATATTAACTATTAGACTGTACACATATGATTCTGTAGAATGTCTATATAATACATATATATTGTATAATAATAAATATATTCATATGTATACATCAGTTATATATGGTTCAAATATTTAATAAAGGTTCCAAGAGTTCCAACGCTTTTCAAGGATCGGCACCTCCCCTTCATTAGAGCTAGTAATAGACTTATTTGATATTAACTATTACACTGTATACATGTGATTCTGTAAAATGTGTACATTGTATAATGATAAATATATCGATATGTATACACCAACTTTATATAGTTGAAATATTTAATAAAGGTTCCAGGAAAGCCAACGTGTTTCAAGGATCGGCACCTCCCCTTCTTTAGAGCTAGTAATAGACCTATTTGATATTAACTATTAGACTGTACACATATGATTCTGTAGAATGTCTATATAATACATATATATTGTATAATGATAAATATATTCATATGTATACATCAGTTATATATGGTTCAAATATTTAATAAAGGTTCCAAGAGTCCCAACGCGTTTCAAGGATCGGCACCTCCCCTTCATTAGAGCTAGTAATAGACTTATTTGATATGAACTATTACACTGTATACATGTGATTCTGTAAAATGTGTACATTGTATAATGATAAATATATCGATATGTATACACCAACTATATATAGTTGAAATATTTAATAAAGGTTCCAGGAGAGCCAACTTGTTTCATGGATCGTTGCCCTACCTTCATTAGAGCTAGTAATAGATTTATTTTATATTAACTATTAGACTATGCACATGTGATTCTGTAAAATGTGTATATTGTATAATGACAAATATATCGATATGTATACACCAACTATATATAATTGAAATATTTCATAAAGGTTCCAGGAGAGCCAACACGTTTCAAGGATCGGCACCTCCCCTTCATTAGAGCTAGTAATAGACCTATTTGATATTAACTATTAGACTGTACACATATGATTCTGTAGAATGTCTATATAATACATATATATTGTATAATGATAAATATATTCATATGTATACATCAGTTATATATGGTTCAAATATTTAATAACGGTTCCAAGAGTGCCAACGCGTTTCAAGGATTGGTATCTCCCCTTCATTAGAGCTAGTGATAGACTTATATGATAATAACTATTACATTGTATACATGTGATTCTTTAAAATGTGTACATTGTATAATAACAAATATATCGATATGTGTACACCACCTATATATAATTGAAATATTTAATAAAGGTTCCAGGAGAGCCAACACGTTTCAAGGATCGGCACCTCCCCTTCATTAGAGCTAGTAATAGACCTATTTGAGATTAACTATTAGACTGTACACATATGATTCTGTAGAATGTCTATATAATATATATGTATTGTATAATGATAAATATATTCATATGTATACATCAGTTATACTGTATATGGTTCAAATATTTAATAAAGGTCCCAGGAGAGCCAACTTGTTTCATGGATTGGTGCCCCTCCTTTATTAGAGCTAGTAATAGATTTATTTTATATTAAATATTAGACTGCACACATGTGATTCTGTAAAAGGTGAATATTATATAATGGCAAATATATTGATATGTGTATACCACCTATATATTATTGAAATACTTAATAAAGGTTCCAGGAGAGCCAACGCGTTTCAAGGATCGGCACCTCCCCTTCATTAGAGCTAGTAATAACTAGTAATAGACCTATTTGATATTAACTATTAGACTGTACACATATGATTCTGTAGAACGTCTATACAATATATATGTATTGTATAATGATAAATATATTCCTCCCTAGATTGTAAGCTCGAAAGAGCAGGGCCCTCGATCCCCTCATACTTTGCATTGTATTGGTATTGTTCTGTCACATGTTCTGTCCCCCTTTGTAATGTACAGCGCTGAGCGAACTATTGGTGCTTTATAAATACTGTATAATAATAATAATATGTATACATCAGTTATATATGGTTCAAATATTTAATAAAGGTTCCAAGAGAGCCAACACATTTCAAGGATTGGTGCCCCCCCTTTATTAGAGCTAATAATAGACTTATCTGATATTAATTATTAGACTGTACACATATGATTCTGTAGAATTTTATATATATATATATATATATATATATATATATATATATTAATGATAAATATATTAATATGTATTCACCAGTTATATATAATTAACATTTTTAACAAAGTTTCCAGGAGCCGACGCGTTTCAAAAATTTGCATCCCCTTCATTAGAGCTAGTAATTTATTTGAAAATTATTTATTAGACTGTACACATATGATTCTGTAGAAATTCTATATAAAATATCTATATTGTATCATGATACATATATTCATACTGTATGTATATACCCACTATATATAGTTTAAATATTTAACAAAGGTTCCAGGAGAGCCGACGTGTTTCGATGATCAGTGCCCCCTTCATTAGAGCTAGTAATAGACATATTTCATAATAATTATTAGACTGTAAGCATGTAATTCTGTAGAACATGTATAAAATATGTATATTGTGTAATGAGAAATATCTTCATATGTCTACACCAACTGTGTGTGTATAGTATATATATATATATATATATTTATTAACAGTTTCAGGAGATCCAACGTGTTGCAAGGATCGTTGCTCCCTTCATTAGAGCTAGTAATAGACTTATTTGATATTAACTAACAGACTGTACACATTTGATTCTGTAAAATATGTACAGTATATAAAATATGTACTGTATATTGTATAATGATAAATATATTTATATGTATATACCAACTATATATATATGCAGGGATTAGACAACAAATGAAAACACTTCATGATTTGCAGGTGTGAAAGTGATGCCGTGTTTCACATTGAAAGTAGAAGTGATGTAGCATTCTTTTGCTTCCGCTGTGCGATGAGACATCTAGCTAACAGGTGTAATGCCTCACTTTTGTCATTCACTGTATGCACTGCTAGTAATATGGAGTCATGTCAGAGCTCACTGAGCTTCAAAAAGGGCAGATTGTTGGCTTAGCTGGTGCCTCTGTGACTAAAGTTGCCAATTTATTTGCCGTGTGGCGAGGTACAGTATCAAAGGTAACGGCGGCATATACAGTTTCCGGGAAAACGACGTCTGATAAGCATAAGCATGGTAGTTATGGTCAACTGACTGAAGGAGACAAAAGGACATTGTACAGGATTGTGACCCTGAATAAGAAAACAACTGCTGCAAAAGTGTCTGTAGAGCTCAATCTCAGTCTTCCAAAGCCCATGTCCACACTGCGGAGGAAACTCCATAAGCAGAACATTCCCAGGCAAGCTGCAATTGCCAAACCACTAGTGACTGATATTAATGCTCAGAAGAGGAGAGAGTGGTGCAACATCCATAGACCATGGCCTATCGATTAATGGAAGACTGTAAAATGGTCCATTGAATTGAGCTTCACACTGTTCCCAACCATCGGACGTGTTTACGTGTGCAAACACTGCCCCAAACTTACCACCAGGACTGTCTTGTGCAGGGGCGGACTGACAACTCATGGGGCCCCCAGGCAATAGGAGATCATGGGGCTCCTGTGTCCCTGCTCAAAAAAGCCTTTGAAAAAGGTACCAGGGGCATCTCATGGGACCCCCTACTGACCCCGGGCCCTCGGACAGTGCCCGAGTTTCCAAATGATCAGTCCGCCCCTGGTCTTGTGCCAACGGTAAAGCGTGGTGGCAACGCAATCATGATTTCCAGCCATATCATTGTATGCCAGTGACTATGTACAAATTTTGGCCGGCCATGAGCACCCCATGGTGCATACATTGTTCCCCGAAGACAACACCATTTACCAAGATGATAATGCTCCGATTCCCACAGCTGATGTTGTCAAATCGTGGTTTGACAAGCATGAAGATGAAGTCTTGCTCCTTCCAAGGGCACCGCAGTTGCTGGACATATCATAGAACCTCTACGGTCAATATTGGAGAACAAGCATCTCTTGGGAGAGATGGAAAGATTTTGGAGGGTGGTATCAGATTCCATTATCCACCATCCAAGACTTATATTTGTCAATTCCCAGGAGAATTTAGGCCATCTTGGTTCAACACCATAATAGGTAACAATTTCCTTCTTTTAACTGGTGTTTCCATAATTTTTTCTCCTGTATATATATATATATATATATATATATATATATATATATATTTTTTTTTTTTTCAAATGTTTATTAACAGTTCCATGA